>NW_022732572.1:623798-631853 GCF_011630105.1 Anneissia japonica
ATTATTATTATTATTATTATTATTATTATTATTATTATTATCAGCCAGAGTCAGCTAAGGGCAAATAGAAAAATTTATTAGATTATCACTCCCGCCCGCATCAAAAATTCGAGGAATATTGATGCGGGAATTAAAAAAAAAATTTTTTTGCCGCATCAATTATTTCAACAGCATAAAAATAACTATCATAATCACATGATGGGATTTCATGCTGTTTATATTTTCTACAAAATTTAGAAAGATCAATGCATATAATCTCTGATCTATAATCTAATTGTATTACTATATAGTGTAATCAAGTGATGTTGCTGCTGATGGTGATATATTCATAACAAAAAATATAACAGTGGTCATTTTAATTATAATAATAAAAAAGATATGATTGTAATTATAATGGTGGCATACTGTAGAGCCCTTCATACTTACAGTTTAGTTAGTAATCTTTATCGCTAAATCACTTACCAGATATCTGTGTTATGCATGCATACTACTGTAATTGTGTAAAGGTCTATTGTGATCGATCTTCTAAAAGCAGAGAGACTTCCTAAATTTCTTTTGTTAGGTATACGCAAGTATACAGTTGATAAAGAATTAAAATTTTTTCTTTTGTATCATATATATGTATTACCATTTTATTATGGTAAATTGTTAGCTCCGCATTTTATTGTTACTTATAAAATTAATTTGTCCTTTTTTGTATCTAATTGTATATTACCTGTTACTTAATATGTCATTTTCTGTATATAATTATATATAGTAAATGGTAACTTTATCAATTTGCATTTTTTTCATCCAATTTCTATATAGATAATTTAATTAATTCCTCATTTATAGATTTGTATTGTAATTCAGCCTGTGCTGCTATTTTTTGAATTTCATTTGTGAATGAATAAAAGTTAACGATCAATAAATTTCTTTGTTTAAAAAGTGACATTTACAACTTGTATGGTGCATGAATGCACACCCAAGTGGGTTTCAGCAGCAGGTGGGACTAAACTTCAACTACAGAATATACATAGCACAAGTACTTGTGGCCTTAATAAGTTAATATGGGATTTAAAAAACACTGAAGTGTAAAACATGACAACATAGTACTGTAGGCCTACTCAATGTTAAAGATGAGAACAAAGTATACAAATCCTGTTGTTAGATCATCACTGAACAAAAATTTAAGATGAACACATCCATAGATGCTCATAAGAAGGGTGACGTTTGTTCTTGTGGACATGTACAAACCCATGAACATGTGGTGAACGAGTGTGCTATGACAGGATCCCCCTGTCCACTATCTGAATTTGACAACCTTGAGTTGGTGGCATACCTTACCATCTGCCAATTTTAAACAATTTTTAAAATAATTATTATGACAACTTATTACAGTAGGCTTTTTTTTCTCTTTCAGTCATGATTCTTGGTGTTTTAATAGCTCAGAAACGTTATCCCCTTCGCAAGTATTTTTTTGTGTTGTTCATTGTTTTTGGTGTTGCACTATTTATGTACAAAGGGGATTCTCCCAGCAAAGGAAATGCTGATCATGCATTTGGTTTTGGAGAGATCTTATTGGTATATAGTTTTCCTTAATTTTCATTTAATTTATAATCAGTTCCATTTTTCACACATTAAAACTGGATCTGTGTTTAGCTATTGATCTGGAATACTATAATTTTGCAATTACGTTAATATTGAAATATAATTTTGTCTCTTAAGTTCACTGATGAATATAATACATAAAGGTTACTGTTTTTTACATAGACCCTTAATTGGCTAGCAGAAAATGTAGAGATTTCCATTCTTGAGCTGAATAATTAGAAGATTGGTAACAATTGAATTCTTTAAAACTAAAAGAGCAATTTAATGTTGAATTAATCGTTCAAGGCTTTTTTTATCCAAAAAGTATAAAACGAATCAAGTGCATACACTAGATGGACTAATGGATAATTATAATTACATTGACAGAACCAGTTAACATTGTTTTTTCTAAGGCCACAATTCACAAAAGAAATCCTTCTGTAACTTCAATATACAACATTACATTTTAAAGCAGCATGAATAATCTGAAAGATTTTTTGTAAATTGCCTTTTGAATTATGTACATAAATTTATATTTATTATATGTGAAATATATTACAGCATATGAAAGCACTGAAGTTTATGTCCATTTATAGCAGCTGCTTTTCTTACGATCTGTTGACACGTTTCATAAGTGTCATCTACAGTAGTTTATAAATTTAAATGAGACACAGTAACCCTGGTAGTCATACCATTATGAGCTCATATATTCACAACATATGATGTCATGTAGTGAGATTTGATGTAGCCCAATCTTAATAACAATCTTGTGAGAGCTTTATTTATGATATAATGTTAAATTATGCTGACATCTAGACTGCTAATTTAATTGGAAAATAAAATATTGGGGGGTAGGTATTCAATTCAATTTTATTGTGCTTCAAATGACATCAAGGGCCAATATCTGCACGAAATTACATTCACTATCTAAATTTAAAAAATAAAAAAGAAAAACACATACACAAAAAGTAATAATTAGAAAAAACATGATAATTTAACCCTTGGGCCTCTACGTAACACCCCTGCTGATTCTACCCTATTCATTCCTTTAATAAGAATAATTTTGCATTTTCATATTCATATATAATGTTATTCACATCCTGTTTTTTTATACTTTCAGATGGTCTCCCTGACCCTAGATGGTCTAACTGGTGCCTCTCAAGATAAAATGCGTGGCGAATACAAAACATCTCCATATCACATGATGTTTAATATTAATAAGTGGTCCGTCCTTTTTCTATTCATTAGTAAGTGTGGAATATTTTAAATCAACTCATTTATGTATTACATCTGCCAAGGAGGTTATGTATTCACCACTGTGTATCTGTTGGGTCTAACAATTTGTCCTCCTATGTCTGTAAGACATACTATACTTTAGTAATGAGGGCAAAATTATGCGAAGTAAAAGGATTGGAAGTGTGTGCTAAAGTGCACACGTTCGACACTGCCTTGCCAATGCTATTCTTGTTTATGTCCTTAAGTAAGACACCTTTAAGCCGTGGGACGTGTGCATAATTACTTATGTGCACGAAAAGAACTTGGTACACTATTCAGAAAAGATTACTTATACAGACTGATTTTTAGTCGCTTCTCCGTGGCTGCTCAGTCAGGGTGTCCGGAGGTGGGGAGGAATTCAGTTCAGTGACCGATGCGGACCTTTGGTTCGGCCCCTATTTCAGACTATCTGACCTCGTGTCAGCCACCAGTGTGGCTTCTGTTGACCCTCAGCCACCTAAATTCCCTGCGTTCATATTCATCAAAGATTCATATTTATGTTTATTTATTTCTTGAAATTATATTTAAAAACCAACTGCAATAAAACATTGAAAATAATTTGAATTTAAATATTTATAAAATTTTCAACATACAAAATGAAGACAGGTAACAGATTGTTACTTTTATTTACAGTTTGTATAGTAACCGGGGAATTATTCCATTTTATGGAATTTGTAGCAAAGTATCCAAACACAATTGTAAATATTCTTCTATTTGGCTTAGCAAGTGCCTTGGGACAGGTAAGTGTTGTTGTATTTACTGATAGCTTTTATACTGTATTTCTGTTCTAAATTAGGGGGTAGGCTTTGAGGAACTTTGTTAAGGCGAGACTTCTTTTAGTACCTTTTATTACCTACAAACTTACTTTTTAAAAATTGTGAGAGGAGGACATAAAAAAAAAGTTGGTTTTTCATTTAGTAAACATCTATGCGGAGGAGAAAATAAAAATATATAAATTTAAAACATTTATCAATCTCATCACTACACTGGTTACATTCATCAATAAACTTTTATTTTTATTTTCTCCTCCGCATAGATGTTTTTGGCAAAATTCTTTACTAAATGAAAACCAACTTTTTTTGTACGTCTTCCTCTCACAATTTTAAAAAAGTAAGTTTGTAAGTAATAAAAGGTACTAAAAGAAGTCTCGCCTTAACAAAGTTCCTCAAAGCCTACCCCCTAAAAGAAGAAATATTTATCTTATTTTGGAAATTTCAAAGAAGTGGAGGACATAATAAAAGTAAAACTACTTTATGTTATTTCTGAAATTCCATTTTCATGGGGAGGGTGCGCTAATGGCCAAAAACGAAGTTTTATTTTCATTCAAAATCACCATTATTGGCAGTTGGAGGGTTTCGCTAAACAATTAAAAAAAAATATTGGATGCCCCTTTTTTTTTTTGCTACATGTTTTGTATTTCAAAAAAAGTTTGTTACATTTTGTAATTAAATCTTGATTATACATTTAATAATATCTTGTTTTATTTATGTCTTACAGAGTTTTATTTTCACAACAGTATCGTCCTTCGGACCGCTGACATGTTCAATCATCACTACAACACGCAAGTTCTTCACAATCCTTGGCTCTGTTATACTCTTCAATAATCCACTTATATACCGTCAGTGGATTGGAGTTGTCTTTGTGTTTGTCGGTCTGGGACTCGATAGCATGTACGGCAAAACAAAAAAGAATTAATATAGTATCTGATATGTATTCTGTATGTGTGAAATTTCTGTGAACAAAATAGTTGAAAAACATTTGTATAAAAACATATTGTATATTTCAAGCATTTTGTTTACTTAGTAAACTTTTTTGATTATTATATAGATTTTTGGTATCCAATGATTTCAAAACACCACTGCCAGGGTTCTCTCTCACTAAGCCAAAAATATGACAATGTAATTCCTGTACCTAAAAATCTTTGTTGGATACAAGGTACTTAATACCTTCGCAAAGTTTTAGAATTGTTGATTTGCTTCTCTTGTACACCTGTTTGGAATGCCTGCTCCTTTTCTCTAGCTGGCCTATGTTCCAAGAATAGAATTTTAAAAATAACTACTACAACTATAAAATTAGTTGGGACATTTTAAATCTCATTCCAGTTTGTTTACTTCAATAGTTCATATTTTTCTATTTTCTTCCAGATTTTAAAAAATTGTTGTTTTTCCGTTTTATTCTTCTTCACTTCGCGATTGTTGCAGGAAAATTTCATTTTTTTAGTCTTTAATCTTGTTAATGTACTGACTTTTTTCGCTTTTTTGAGGCAATGGAAATAAAGCATCTCATGAATATTCATATTGCCCAATAATCGGTTGGTTGATCTTTCTGGTTTTTTTACACTTTTGTATTTAACATTTCAGTTTATTGTTTGAAATTACTCATTGTAAAGATGATCAATGGATTAACATAAAATGATAGAGGGTCGCTGGATGTTTTACCTTATGTAATATATTAATAAAATAATACCACCATAATATTTAATTTTTTAAATTTCTTAAACATCATTTATTATTGTTGCTTACATTGGCAGTGCCATTACTAATTCTTTAGTACTATGAAGTGTCCCCCCTTATTAGGAGTGTCCCGAAGAGGGTGTCTACAGTATTCCTGAATTTTTCAGCTTAAGGTTATTAGTACTTACTATTTTTGTTAATGCTAATAATATTAATAATAGTGTATTTTTACATCTAACTGAATATAATACCTGTGAGAGAAATATGAATAATTTATCATGTGACCAATATAAAAGTCAAAATTTTATAAAGTAAATTGTTGAATAATATCATAAATATATTGAATTGTATACTAAAATTAATGCTGTATCTCCTGATAAACAGAGCCTAAATTTAAAAGAAGTTCATTTGCAAAGAATACTTCTAAAATCTTTATATTGTGTAAGATGTTTTATGAATTGAAGATTTTCTTTCTTTTTTAGGATAATAATTTATGTAAGTTATTAACATTTGTTAAATAAATTAGAACAATAATTTATTTTTCATGCCATCTAAAAAATGCATTACTGTTTGGTTGGTACAGTAATCAATAAAAGTCTCCCTCTAATTAAAGACCATTCCAAAATGAGCATCAGTTTTATTTTGTTATAATCATTTTTCTAATTAGAAAAGTGTTCTTTAATTTGAGGGGAGACCTGTATCTTATTTCTGTTTCAAGACTTTTTTTGCATACCGCCCTCATAGGCATCAGTTTCTAATTGACTGTCATTCTTTAAGTTATTACATTCATGCAAATTTCACTTGGAAATAAATGGCTTTTACTACTTGTACTAGCTGTAATATAAACGGTGGTATTTGTATTTATTATTGTGTTATGGGAATAAACGGAAAACAGAACATGTTTTCGAATACTGTACTCAATTTATGGGGTGATGGTGTTACTATATTAATCATAATAAAATTTTGATATCGATAATGATGGAGTGAATCACATATGCAAATTGATTGGAAGGTTGAAGCCCTAAATATAGTGCATATTAGAAGTGTAGAACCACCAAGGTAACACTGGTGGCCTACAGTCTTGAGATTCTAAAAGCCAGAGTATCTCGGAGAAAGCTAAACGGAAAGTAAAAGACACGATGATGATGACACAAACTTACTTGATTCAAAATTATTTAAAGGAAACTCGTACAACACAATTCTGATCGTTAAATTCTACACTCGTTTTTTAAACTGTTCTCTTGTGGAGCATGCAGTGCCGACAGCTAAAAAGTGCTTCAGACAGCGACAAGAACCAAATAAAAATAAACTATTTAGTAGGGGAAAAAAAACAAATACCAATGTCCAAATCTGGTTCTGAGAACCAATTTCACGCATGGATAATTTCACAAGATCTCCGTCCAAGAGTCGTCCCCATCAGGATTCAACCCAAAACTTTCCGATCCGTTTGGGGCTGCCACTGATAATGATAAATTAAGTAAATCACCTTATGTTTGTGAAATCAAAATGCTACCTAATGTTTTGTGTGCTCCCTATCTCCTTAGTCCTGTTTTATCGTAAATTAATAATAATAATAATAATAATAGTAATAATATAATATAATAAGAATAATAACAATAATATAATAATAATAATAATAATAACAATAATAATAATAATAGTTTTACGATAGTTTGATTAATGACATAATAATATTATCCAGCATATTAAATAAAATTGCGTCCATGTAAAACCTGCTTTTAAATAAAAAAGTTATCTACCGTACTGTATTTGATTCTGTTTCAAAAATAATCTTATAAATTATAAGTTTATTTTCTGTGATAATTTTATCCACACAGGCTAATTCATGTTTTCAAAGTTAATATGGTTGATAATAATACAGTATATATAAAATAATAATAATAATAATAATATTATTAATAATCATAATAATAATGAAGGTGCTCAAATAATGCTTTAATAAAGAATTAATAATGCTTCATACTTCAATAGGCCTATTTACGATAGTGTCATTAATGAGACATTTGTTGATTAATTTATCGAAATCTATAATAGGTATATACCATTAATAATGATTCAGCATATTAAAATTAATTAAAAAATTAGTGAAGCCGGGGCAAATAGTTGATAGTAAATAACAGTACAATGAATAGCCACATGATTGTTGAATGCAGTGACCTGTCTCTAGAATTACATTAAACATACAAATTATAATTCGGGACAACAAATTATCTTTACATGATATGACCCATGTCAAGTGTACATCGTGAACTCAAGCGGTAAAGTAGTATACGTACCGTCCCGTTTCAAAGAATGACACCGAGACCGTATTGATAATAATTAATGGCTACGATGAATTTTCATTTGAAACATCCTACTTGAATCTATTATACTGTGTATGACGATGGTGATTAGGCATACAGATTTCAAGAAAAGTACAAAAACAGCGTGGGGATTAATCCTTGCGTGATTAATCCTGTTGCTTTCTAGACGGAGTCGACGTTAAGGTAAATAAAACTCGAGAAAAAAAAAACCTATTCCAAAGGTACGTTTGCATACATTTTTATATCATTTGAAACATCTTACTTGAATCTATTATACTGTGTATGATGATGGTGATCACGCATACAGATTTCAAGAAAAATACAAAAACAGCATTTTTGCATACGTATTTGACAGAGTTTTATGTACTTATTAATACATTGATACAAACCAAAGTTGTCAGTTATTTCATTTGAAACCAGTGTCAGTATAATCT
>NW_022732572.1:637201-657036 GCF_011630105.1 Anneissia japonica
CATAGATGTTTTTGGCAAAATTCTTTACTAAATGAAAACCAACTATTTTTGTAAAATAGTTATTGTTCTAATTTATTTAACAAATGGTAATAACTTACTCAAAAAGAAAGAAAATCTTCAATTCATAAAGGAAGAAATATTTATCTTATTTTGGAAATTTCAAAGAAGTGGAGGACATAATAAAAGTAAAACTACTTTATGTTATTTCTGAAATTCCATTTTCATGGGGAGGGTGCGCTAATGGCCAAAAACGAAGTTTTATTTTCATTCAAAATCACCATTATTGGCAGTCGGAGGGTTTCGCTAAACAATTAAAAAAAAATATTGGATGCCAATTTTTTTTTTTGCTACATCTTTTGTATTTCAAAAAAAGTTTGTTACATTTTGTAATTAAATCTTGATTATACATTTAATAATATCTTGCTTTATTTCTGTCTTACAGAGTTTTATTTTCACAACAGTATCGTCCTTCGGACCGCTGACATGTTCAATCATCACTACAACACGCAAGTTCTTCACAATCCTTGGCTCTGTTATACTCTTCAATAATCCACTTATATTCCGTCAGTGGATTGGAGTTGTCTTTGTGTTTGTCGGTCTGGGACTCGATAGCATGTACGGCAAAACAAAAAAGAATTAATATAGTATCTGATATGTATTCTGTATGTGTGAAATTTCTGTGAACAAAATAGTTGAAAAACATTTGTATAAAAACATATTGTACATTTCAAGCATTTTGTTTACTTAGTGAACTTTTTTGATTATTATTTAGATTTTTGGTATCCAATGATTTCAAAACACCACTGCCAGGGTTCTCTCTCACTAAGCCAAAAATATGACGATGTAATTCCTGTACCTAAAAATCTTTGTTGGATACAAGGTACTTAATACCTTCGCAAAGTTTTAGAATTGTTGATTTGCTTCTCTTGTACACCTGTTTGGAATGCCTGCTCCTTTTCTCTAGCTGGATTGGATTTATTCGGTGTAAACACCAGGGATAGCCCACGAAAGTCTAGAAGAAGACTTATTTCCAAGTTGGTCCTTCTGGTGGTGATTGGACAGTACACCGGGAGACAATCCCCTACTCTTTTCCGAAGAGTGTACTGTGTTCTTTAACATGCACATGTGCCATAATTGCGCACGGGACCAATGGCTTAAACGTCTCATCCGAAAGACGGTGCGCTATGTAACCTGTATTTCAGCCCTCCAGCTGAAACACAATGAGAGGCAGCGATGGGAATTGAACCGGGGACCTAGAGATCTCCACGGTTCAGCTGGCCTGTGTTCCAAGAATAGAATTTTAAAAATAACTACTACAACTATCAAATTAGTTGGGACATTTTAAATCGCATTCCAGTTTGTTTACTTCAATAGTTCATATTTTTCTATTTTCTTCCAGATTTTAAAAAATTGTTGTTTCTCCGTTTTATTCTTCTTCACTTCGCGATTGTTGTAGGAAAATTTCATTTTTTAGTCTTTAATCTTGCTAATGTACTGACTTTTTTCACTTTTTTAAGGCAATGGAAATAAAGCATCTCATGAATATTCATATTGCCCAATAATCGGTTGGTTGATCTTTCTGGTTTTTTTACACATTTGTATTTAACATTTCAGTTTATTGTTTGAAATTACTCATTGTAAAGATGATCAATGGATTAACATAAAATGATAGATGGTCGCTGGATATTTTACCTTATGTAATATATTAATAAAATAATACCACCATAATATTTAATTTTTTAAATTTCTTAAACATCATTTAATATTGTTGCTTACATTGGCAGTGCCATTACTAATTCTTTAGTACTATGAAGTGTCCCCCCTTATTAGGAGTGTCCCGAAGAGGGTGTCTACAGTATTCCTGAATTTTTCAGCTTAAGATTATTAGTACTTACTATTTTTGTTAATGCTAATAATATTAATAATAGTGTATTTTTACATCTAACTGAATATAATACCTGTGAGAGAAATATGAATAATTTATCATGTGACCAATATAAAAGTCAAAATTTTATGAAGTAAATTGTTGAATAATATCATAAATATATTGAATTGTATACTAACATTAATGCTGTATCTCCTGATAAACAGAGCCTAGATTTAAAAGAAGTTCATTTGCAAAGAATACTTCTGAAATCTTTTTATTGTGTAAGATGTTTTATGAATTGAAGATTTTCTTTCTTTTTGAGGATAATAATGTATGTAAGTTATTACCATTTGTTAAATAAATTAGAACAATAATTTATTTTTCATGCCATCTAAAAAATGCATTAATGTTTGGTTGGTACAGTAATCAATAAAAGTCTCCCTCTAATTAAAGACCATTCCCTGCAGTCCAAAATGAGCCTCAGTTTTATTTTGTTATAATCATTTTTCTAATTAGAAAAGTGTTCTTTAATTTGAGGGGAGACCTGTATCTTATTTCTGTTTCAAGACTTTTTTTGGGTGTGTGAAAAGGTTTTGCATACCGCCCTCATAGGCATCAGTTTCTAATTGACTGTCATTGTTTAAGTTATTACGTTCATGCAAAATTCACTTGGAAATAAATGGCTTTTACTACTTGTACTAGCTGTAATATAAACGGTGGTATTTGTATTTATTATTGTGTTATGGGAATAAACGGAAAACTGAACATGTTTTCGAATACTGTACTCAACAATTTATGGGGTGATGGTGTTACTATATTAATATATTAAATGTAGATATCGATAATGATGGAGTGAATCACATATGCAAATTGATTGGAAGGTTGAAGCCCTAAATATAGTGCATATTAGAAGTATAGAACCACCAAGGTAACACTGGTGGCCTACAGTCTTGAGATTCTAAAAGCCAGAGTATCTCGGAAAAAGCTAAACGGAAAGTGAAAGACACGAGGATGACACAAACTTACTTGATTCAAAATTATTTAAAGGAAACTCGTACAACACAATCCTGATCGTTATATTCTACACTCGTTTTTTAAACTGTTCTCTTGTGGAGCATGCAGTGCCGAAAGCTAAAAAGTGCTTTAGACAGCGACAAGAACCAAATAAAAATAAACTATTTAGTAGGGGGAAAAAACAAATACCAATGTCCAAATCTGGTTCTGAGAACCAAATTCACGCATGGATAATTTAACAAGATCTCCGTCCAAGAGTCGTCCCCATCAGGATTCAACCCAAAACTTTCCGATCCGTTTGGATACTCTAGAAACACACTAATGCCAAGTGGTATTAGGCCTATTGTGGGCTTGGTGACATCCGTTTAAAATAATACCGTACTCGCGCGAATAAGCGCCGGGCGTTTACAAAATTGTTTGCACTTTTTGAGGGGCGCTTATCCAAACGGGGCGCTTATGAAAACAGAGTGGAAGTAGATGAAAATTAAGGGATTCTTATGGGAACTTATTCAATTCAAGAGGCACTTTTTGAATGAAAAATGATAATATAAGGACATCGGGAAACCGAAAATTACGAATGGTGGTGCGGCGGAAAAGATAATCGTCCAGAGCATTTCTCATGACAAGAATGTGAATATTTACATAACAGCAGAAGAGCAAATGAAATTAGTAATGGTGGTGGGTAGTGGTTAGCTTGTTGGCCATCGGCCGATTTAGATTAGCAGGATGGCAGGATCATTGCAGGTTTTTTGTAAAACTCAGATGAGAATGTGTTAAAGGTGCAATTGTCAGAAAAAAAGAAAGAGGAGTAGGACTAGGCTTAGACAAATATGTAAGAAGAGCATGGGTGTCGATCGGTGGGGACAGGGGGGACACGTCACCCCCACTTTTCACAAAATAGGTCGATACTTTTCACCAATCTTCTATAATTAAAACCCCACTTTTAAAAGTGTATGGAAAGAATAACAATTACGCATGACTCATGAATTTTGCCTGTTCACTTTTCCAAGTGCGGTACGTATTTTCCGGACCAAAACTGTGTTAAAACGCAATTGTTTATACTTAATTTCATAACCATCTCAGAAACACTTGATCGATTTCATGGGTGCAGCGGTTATCAGGGGCTAAATTTATTGTGAAAACAATGTTAAAATTGGAAGCGTGTTTTCTTGGCTAATGTTTTTACAAACTCAAAAGTGCACAATTTCTATTATAAACGATTTATTCCTTTTGTATATTACGGTATTATGACCCGTACGAATATACCAGTGTTTAATATTATCTACATACATAGGATTACTGTTTTTCCTAATTAAAAAAATTATAGTTAGTCAACTGAATTTTATATAGCCATTATTAAACAATAATTATACAGCCTTTGACACGGACATCTATTTCGATTTAGTGATACCAAAAATTTAACACTCCAGTGTTACTTTGACGCAATCTCATAAGGACGTCATAATAATCAGTGGCGAATTCAAGTGGGGCCGAGCCAGCCCTAAATTTTTCAAAATTATTTTTTTAGAATGGAAAAAAACAAAAGCAAAATTATAATTAAAATTTAGGTATGGGAGTGCCATTTCCGGCAATCTAGAAGTGTCACAATAAATTTTCTTTCTCAGCCCCAACCACGGTGGGGCTCATCAGGTGATCTACTTTCCTAAATTGTGCAAGTCCTTCCCTGCCCCTGCCCCTCCCCCTATTTTGCATTCCTGGGGCTGCCACTGATAATGATAAATTAAGTAAATCACCTTATGTTTGTGAAATCAAAATGCTACCTAATGTTTTGTGTGCTCATATGTGCTTCATACTTTAATAGGCCTATTTACGATAGTGTCATTAATGAGACATTTGTTGATTAATTTATCGAAATCTATAATAGGTATGTACCATTAATAATGATTCAGCATATTAATCAATTAAAAAATTAGTGAAGCCGGGGCCAATAGTTGATAGTAAATAACAGTACAATGAATAGCCACATGATTGTTGAATGCAGTGACCTGTCTCTAGAATTACATTAAACATACAAATTATAATTCGGGACAACAAATTATCTTTACATGATATGACCCATGTCAAGTGTACATCGTGAACTCAAGCGGTAAAGTACCGTAGTGTACGTACAGTCCCGTTTCAAAGAATGACACCGACACCGTATTGATAATAATTAATGGCTACGATGAATTTTCATTTGAAACATCTTACTTGAATCTATTATACTGTGTATGACGATGGTGATTAGGCATACAGATTTCAAGAAAAATACAAAAACAGTGTGGGGATTAATCCTGGCGTGATTAATCCTGCTGCTTTCTAGACGGACTCGACGTTAAGGTAAATAAAACTCGAAAAAAAAAACCTGTTCCAAAGGTACTTTTGCATACATTTTTATATCATTTGAAACATCTTACTTGAATCCATCATACTGTGTATGATGATGGTGATCACGCATACAGATTTCAATAAAAATACAAAAACAGCATTTTTGCATATTGTGACATAGTTTTACGTACTTATTAAAACATTGATACAAACCAAAGTTGTCAGATGTTTCATTTGAAACCAGTGTCTGTATAATCCTAGGTTAGCATGTGGTTAACATAAGCAAGAATTTAGTTCAATGAAACTGTTTATCATTTTTTTTATTTACTATTTTATTCATTTAATCATACATTACATTCAAAATGAAAATAAACAAAACAATTAATCTCTGGGCCCAGCTCTATTTCAAATTACTGCATCCGCCACTGGATATTTTAAAAATTTCGTATAGAAATAAATGTTAATTGCATTGCTTAATCAATTAAGAGGCTATAGGCGCCAGAGCCCCCTGGTACGCAACCTAGTCTAGGCCCAAGACTTTATTTTTCATTTCGTCCCCCACCCCCTCCCACATTCAATCACGGATCGACGCCCTTGAAGAAGAGGAAAGTTGGAAATTTGGTACTGTCTGCCCAGGGATCGGAGCTAGTCTAGTGTGTCCAATAGAAATTTGCAGCTCAGATCATGCCAACAACCACAGTTCCAGGATTGATTGGATTATTGACTTCTAAAAAGAAAACCTCATGCGCTTATTCAAACGGGGCGCTTATTCGCGCGAGTACGGTAATTGAATAATGATTTATAAAAAATATTTCATCTTCCAGGTTTATATCGAAATAGAATAGACCCAAATGCTAATAATTCTGTTAGGCCTATATGAGGCAACACTAACTTAATTGTGGTTACTTTTATATTGGAATAGGGGGCCTAACTATAGGCTAATTCTGTCATATGCCTGCCCGTATGCCTTTTAAAACTCAGACAGTATGAAAAATTCCATTTGAAAGAATGAACAGTTAATAACCATTAAGAGAACAGACAACGCTCTATTCATCCCATTCTTATTGAAATTACATTTTGTTCAATGACGTCATATTGAAAAATGTCTCGGTTAAGGGAGAGAAACTAACAAAAACCTCATAATTTTTCCGCAAATATCAGAGGTTCTATTCAATTTCTTTTTCTGGAAGTGGATTTTTGGCATCTGCTGAGCTAAAGACGTTGCGTGTTGTCTCTGTCAGAGGCCCTATTATTCATGTGCCACTAATCCTAATTATTGAATCACTATGTTCATAATTATTATGTAAATTATTGTCCGATTTGCTGTTTTAGATCGCTAATCTCTTCTTTGATCTGAACTACTCATGTAAGCCTATTCATATAATTATTAGAATATCAGCGGATATATAAATCAATCAATCAACTCAAACTGTTATCTTCTTTATAGATATTCTGGATGTCCTTTTACGAATTCTTTATAGTTAATTTTTCAGGGTGAAAGTCAACTTCCAAAGACTCTTTACGTAACGAGTGAATAAGGATGACTAACAAAATATAAGTATATAAATTAATACAAAATTCATTTCTGATAGTTTACTCTATTTGTTATGATGATACAATATTAATATAATTCTCTGTACCAAATAATTCGTACTGGAACCAGTATGATTGCCTAATGGAACCATTCTATGAATAATTAATGTCGAAATAATTGAATCCCTACACGATGGCTTGTATTTCGATACTTGGAGTATGTGTGTATCTTATCAGAACCAGTATAGTCCATGTAAAAGTAGGAAGGAAGCGTTGATAAAAGACAACAATAAACAAAAAAGTAGGCCTACTGTACAAAATGCATTGACAGTTTTTCTTGCAATAATGTTTTATTTTTTGCATGTACAGTAATTGTTTCTGAGTCGCAGAGAAAGTGAGCCCCCAGTTGTTGGAATGAGTACCACAATCACAAAAAACACTGTGTGTGAACTTGAAGGTCAATCTGCGAGGGATGATTTCATCCGTCAACGATATAACTATCTGAAGTAAATAAGTGATAACAGTTCGGTTTGATTGTGATTGTCAACAACGAATGATTTTTATGTTAATGAAAAACCTGTTTTTCTCATATGGTAAGTGTTTTCAAATAGTAATTTGCCATTGTCATGTTCTGTATGTTTTTACATCGAGGGCTAGGCCTGAACCTAGGCCCAGGCCACTCGTTGGCCGAGAGTGAGTAAAGGAAGCCGCCGAGCTCACGCAGTCATGCTGGGATTGAGTATTGCCTCAGACTCCTTACTCGAGTATAGACAGGTCCCAAGTTGGTGAAGTGAAATTTCTGGGTTATTTTTTTGGTGTATTAACTACATGTATGACATGTTAATTCAACTTGTGTCATGCCGTTAGTTACCAAAAGCCATACAAATATTTAAAAGAAACAATACTGCTGTAGCAGTCCGCTTTTTGTAAGTCCAAACAATAGGCAAAATAAAGTCATTTTCAGGTTTTATTGAATTTAGGTGGTGATGCAAAGGCATGGAGTTGTTTAAATTAAGTAACCTAATTATTTGAAAGAGAAAAATGTTGTTTAATTATTGAAAATATACACTTATAGGAGCCATTTTAATTTTTCATAATGAAAATATATTTTCTGGGAAAAACTGTAAAAATTCTGGGAAGCGGGAACTTGGGAGGTCTGAGTATAGATGAAGCTTAGGCTAACATTCTATTGACATTGTATGTTATTATGGTATACCAGTAATTACGAGTACCGTATAGTAAGCTGTAGAGTGCTAAAGTGTGATATGTTCACTAGGCTAGGCCTAGTTTAGGGTAGGCTACATAGTATAGCCTAGGCCTAGGCCTACAACTATTGAATGGTGGAATCTATTGCCCCAAGGTGATGTGGAGACCGAAGCATATCTTCCTGAGGGCCACAAGATGGGCAATGGTCTCCACATTACCATACCAAGGGGCAGTAGGTTTCACTATTCCCCGAACCTAGAGCAGTCAATATTTGTTTTATTATTACTATTATTTACTCGCTGATCCGTGATACGGTCAAGGGCCAATCTCGAGGTGATGTGGAGACCGAAGCATATCTTCCTGAGGGCCGCAAGATGGGCAACGGTCTCCACATTACCAAGGGGCAATAGCTTTTACTATTCCCGAACCTAGAGCAGTCAATATTTGTTTTATTATTACTATTATTTACTCGCTGATCCGTGATGCGGTCAAGGGCTAATCTCGTCATAGAGGTCGCAGTCCTCTTTACCATCAGCAGCGTTTGTTATGTGGGCCTAGAGTTTGCACATCGCGATAGGTAAAAAAAGTACTATTTTTGGAGGCAATCTTGAATAAATTGAAATTGAAATTTTGAGGGGAATAGTACTTTTTGAGGGGAATAGTACTTTTTGAGGGGAATAGTACTTTTTGAGGGGAATAGTACTTTTTGAGGGGAATAGTACTTTCTATTTCTCTGCTTCTTAACCAATCAGATGCCTAGAATTTATGTATGAGGTATATAATATATACTATTTTTTAGATAGAAAGGACAACAAGGATGTTTTTAAATGTTTAATTAAGTACTACTGCTACTACTAGCTACGCCTAGGAAGGGCTTACAGTAGGCCCAGTCTTTTACATACGGTAGTATTGGCATAGGCTAGGAATAGAGGCTACAGTAGGCCTTTTGCTAGGGTCAGTTTTATATGAAATGAATGACTGTTAATAAATAATCTTATGTCAGGTATAACAAAAAAAAAAGGCCTCGACTTGGACCACCCAGGTCTACAATACAGTTTCAGAAGAAGCCTACATGCAGCTAGTGAATATGTCATCAACATCATTGTGCCACTTACAGTACATGCTGTAGGCCCGTGTGCAGGATTTTTATTGGGTTGGTGAAAATTTGTAGATAGTGGACCAAAATTGCTCTGGTGTATGGGGGTGTTGTGCCTGGGGGAACCCTGCTGGGACCAAGGGAGATGGAACTCAGGCATTTTTGATAGCTTGAGGTCTTATTTAATTGATTTCTGAAAATGCATATGTATTATCGGTTTTCAGTGGTGGGTACAGGTATTTATTAAGGGGTGGGGGACCCATGGGAGGGACTTTCACAGATGCAGGAGATACCACCTCAGCCCCACCATAGTTGGGCTGAGGGAATAAAATTTATGATTATGGCACCTCCAAATGGCCGGAAATTAAAGTTTCATACAATTTCAAAATCATTTTCTTTATAATTTTGAAAAATTTAGGACTAAGCTTTCTTGAATCTGCCACTTTCAGTGATTCGAAATAGAGGGGGCAAGAAATAGATTTCATAGATTGAAAGTCTATAAGACCTCAGCCCCAAATTTATGATTATGTCACCTCTAGATGGCCGGAGATGACTTTAATTGGAATATAAATTTCTTTTATTTTTAAAAATAATTTTGACAAATTTGAGGGGGAAAGGGTGGAGGGGAACTACCACTGGAGCCAGTCTAGAAGCACAGATACAGTACATTAGGGAAAATGTCGTCATAATATTACTTCATCGCTGCTGCTGCTGTGGATGGACGTTGGTTAGAGGATCCAGAGCATTGGCAATCACACAATATTATCTGATATATTTGTTGAGACAACCAATAATCTTTCTGTATTGTTTTTAATGTTTCTTTGTGTGCTATATTCAACATTCGCCATGGTGAACGATGCACGGTGCGAATGCCTAAATCCGTGCCTGCTGTGCATGATTTCCACGCGAGAATAAAAATGATTTGATTGAAACCTAGAAGGAAGACGCAGTGAATCATTGACACGCAAGTAGTGGTGAAAACACTAAAATTCCTCAAAAAGCATTATAAATACTGTTAAAAGTTTGATTGATCAAGGAGGTTAGGTAGATGGATTTCTGAAATGTGCGAGAGAGGGTTTTTAATTTTCTACCCCTTGAAAATGTGGACCTTTGGTAATTTGGAGGGGACATGGGTACGGGCCTGCTATACTGACACTTATTAAAACAAATATTATTGTACACTCTGAATTACAATTATCAGGGGTGGTCCCAACTGATGGTAGGCTTCTGTAAATTAGCATGGTCTCCAGCATTCTGGGGAGCAAGAAAAAACTCTCCTGCAAACAAGCACTTCTGAAAATTCAGAATAATGGAAGATATTAAATATTGAAGTGGCTTACTCCATTGATAAATTACTAGTCCCAAGATTGGAGAAATAAAAGAGACAAAAAAAAATTGATATATTTAAAATGATTGTTCTTTGTAAGGCTTCACTGATGTATTGTAAACAGTGAAAATGTCGTATAAAATTGCACAAAATATAGTTATGTATCACTTTATTGCTTTGCCACTTCCCGCTGAACAATTTGAGTGATTTATTCTAGAACTCTCTTTTTTGATAAATTATATTTTATTAAGTCTATATTGTCAAAATAATAAACATACAAGGCTCAACTGAGGAAGCAACCTAGGAGTAAACTTAATCAATAACAATAGTTGAAATTCCACATCAGCTGATACAAGATATTACACAATTATCAGACAGAAACATTGATTAATAAAAATAGAATATAATCTATTAAGATAAATGTAAAAATTAACATTGCAATTGGTGGCAGCTCAAACAGTCTGATACCAGAGGCTTCAATTATGAGTTGATTCTAATCTTGAGAAAAAAATCCTGGTGTAACAGGATTTGAACCTAGGACCATGGAATACAGGTAACCTCAAAGAACTCTATTGACTCCATTAGCATAGGAATAATGTGTAGACTTGATAATATGGAATATAGATATTCTGACATCTTGAAAATTATCACTTGATCTACAATTTTTTCCTGTCTTCATCAATAATATTCATAGAGACTGTTGACCCCTTGGTTTGCATTTCTAGTTCTAATTAGCATTAATGAATGATACAGATTGAATTAATAATATTTAGACTACAGAATTATCTGATTGTCTGGGTCTTATTTTGCAATGCAAATGTAACAGAATTAATTGGAGAATATTTATGTTGATTTAAGTTAATGACCAAGCCATCTGTCTGGAATTATGCCAGCAGATACACAATCAAGTTTTATCTGCAAAGAAATGTCAAACTGAAAACAATAGTTGTCATGTATGTGAAATAAGCTGTCGGCATTCTAATGCAATGCCTACACTAGGATCAGTGTGGATTGGAAAATTCTCTTCAGTTATGATACAGTATTATGCTATGATTTATTCCACATTGTCAATAAACATTAAAAACAATTGTATTGAGTTTTGGTAAAAGGCAATTTGACATAGCAGATTTTATTTTGTCTCTTAAACTTGGAGGGTAAATACTATGCTGACCATTTCTGGCCATGATTAGATACTTCTGCTTGCTGTGAAGAGGTTTATTGAGCCATAGGCCAAATAGCCTACCGGTCAGCCACTTTCCTAAAATAAATTGAAACAATATGAATTAATAGAAATATTAAAAATAAACCCCTTACTTGGAGCTAACTTCCAAGGCCTTGTTTGGGATGAACATTTAAAAAAGTGTTTATTTGTGTTATTCAGCAAATAGAAAAATGCAGACTGGGTCATTGCTAAGTTAAGGAAATTAAGAAATATAGAAAGAAAGTAATAAATCCTTTTGTAGAAAATTATATTAATTGGTTTACATATTTTGACCTTGGGATAGTAAACAAGTTCTTTAGTCAGTCATTAAGATATTCCAGACTGCAGATCAATTCATGTACAGTTACAATACCACAGTCCTATAATTAATATGTGTTGTGTTTGAAATATCAGTTAATTAGAATATTGATTAATTAGTCCTTGATTGAGGGCTGCTAATTAGGAATTTAAATTAACTCTGATTTAGTCCAGCTTTGGCTCACTAATGAGTTACCTCCAAAAATAAAAATGACAGAAATGAACCTAATTATATTTATGAATGATTCATGTCATAGGTTTCTTTAAAAATGCATATTTGTTCATCGTACATGTAACCCTTTTAGCAACTGAGTAGTACAGCATTAGTGTTGTAATGTAATGCATTCAAAAAATGTATCAACACAAAGTGATATTTCAAATGAAAGGTCATCTGTGTTGGTAATTAAATACAGGTTAATACAAAATGATATTCTCATGTTTTGGTGTGCCATGGATTTGCAATGGATTCAAATTTTAAAATTTCTTTTAATTTGTGTCCTTTCAGATATTCAGTTGAATAACTTCGCAAAAATTTAAAAAGAGCACAAGATTAATAAAAAAGATAAGTGAACAAAAATATAACTAGGCCCTAAAACTTATTTGATATTATTTTGATTAAGAATTATAATGGATAGTGGTATGAATGAGTTGAGACATCTATTTGTTTTACAGGTTTGTGAACTCAACCGTTTACCCGAGGGTAGCCAAGTACAAGATATGTTTAGTGGGTGGGAACTGTCTATTAAGTTACTCTTTACTTTAGCAATACTTGTCAAAGTATCAAAGCAAAGATCAAAGTTTGCACAAGTGTTGCCAATGCACATACCACAAAAATGTAATCAAATTTAATTTAAATATAAAAAAGTACGGAAAATGTCTAAGCAAGCCTGCATCCTTTGTAATGATCCATAAGCCACGTTGAAATATTCAGATTTGACTAAGTTAGCTGCTGATTTTATAAGTTTCCTAATGATATGGGAATCTAAACTAAATCCAATAAACACTAAAGCAAATACTTAAAATGTAGAAGTACTGTATATGATGATGTACCTGTATTGAATGAATACAGGTGTCTAATTGTTGCTCGAATAATGCAACACACATCTTGAAGACAATAGACATCGGCTTAAGGTGCAACAAATATAATTATTGACTGTATTAATTGGCAATAATAAAAAAACTTGAATAATGCAACACACATCTTGAAGACAATAGACATCGGCTCAAGGTGCAACAAATATAATTATTAACTGTATTGATTGGCAATAATAAAAAAAAAAGGGTAGGCAACAAATTCAGGCAATCTTGCCCACCATTTGTGATTTAATGTACAGATGCTATCTATTTTATTATTATCAGGTATTATATGCAGTAATTTCCAATGATATTCAAACAGCAAAGTAAAACAATACACCCATCATCAAGCAACATCTCTTTTGTACTTACTGTATATTAGCATCCCATTTTCTCTCTACACAGAGGATGCGAAATTGTCTCGATTAAATGCATGAACGATTTTACTTGCGTGCAGACCTTCTTAGAGTCGATGTCGTATTAGTCATCAAGATTGCCATCATTCTCTCCACTTACTGACAGCTTTCAAATTTCTTAAATCTCGGCATTAACGCAGAGACGCATCAGTTGTTTTTCCATTAACTCACATATTGCATTTGCGCATTTGGGCGGGCAAGACTAAGCAGTGCATCAAGTGATCGGTTCTGGTCCTCCTTTGACTCAATTTGCTGTGATTTTCAGTTGTGCTTATGTATATTTTGTCGACCTGAATGTTCCCATTTTGACCTCGCTTCTACTTTGTGATTTTAGTTTTCGTTTGATTGGATCTCACCTCTATGGAAAGCTAGATTGTACAGTAAGTGGGAATTATCATAACTTGTAATAATAATTACCGGTATGTACAGTATATATTTTGATGGCCTCCCCGACGGAGATACTGGTAAATCCAATATTTTTTGTATTATCACTCATAACCAATATTTTTATATCAACATACACTACTGTAAAACCTTGAATTGAAGCCCTGGGCTTTTTTTTTTTTTTTATCAAGCTTTGAGTGGGCTAAGCTTCTTTTGAGATGGACTTATTTTCTTGGCTACTTTTGCAAAGTAAAGTGAGGGGAGGGGGGGCTTTTCAAAATGAATGCTGTAAATTTTGGGAATTATTGATATAAAACAATAAATAGAGCCACTGTAACATGAATTTGTATCGTAAAAAATGTATTAACCGGCATTAAATCACCTAAACTACTATATAAACCGAACATGTTTTAAATTTATTTTGTTTCTTTGAAATTCATGTACAATGCATGTACTGTACTGTCTTGAAAAAGCCCATGCTATCTTGAAAAGAAGCCTGTGGGCTTCGTTTTGAGGCTACATTTGCAAACTAAAGAGGGGGCTTCAATTCGAGATAGGCTTCTCAAGATTAAGCCCACTGGGCTTCTATTCAAGGTTTTACCATACAATAATGGAAAAATCAAATATTTACTGCTATTTTACTTTATAGACAAAAGGAATTATTTACTATATGGGTCAAATATTTTCCTAAGTTTATTTTACAGACACTAGTACAAAACATACTTTCTTGTTGACCTCACATTGAATTAGGTTAGACTACACTTTTTATTATTTTTTTATAAGAACACATTTTATAAGAACCCTGAGGCTGAAATTGCTTGAAAATTAAGAACAAATTGAGGCTGAGGTAAAATTTCAAATGAGGTTTTTATTTTTAAAAACAAAAAAATTATGTCTCTACATTATGTGCAGTAGGTGTGACTATGCAATCTTTCTTTACTAATATTTCATCAGGATGTCTATGTAGTAGTTATTGTAGAACTCTACTGAAAACTTACAATACCTATTAAGTACCGGTATAGAATAAAATTGAAACTCTGTTCAAAAACAGTTACAGTGATAAATTGAAAAGCAGTTAGACCAGTACTTGTGTGTTTAATACTACTATAATTATTTACAGATTTGTTTGAATACATTTTAATTTAATATTGCAGTACCAGGCAAATTGAGAAAATTTCTTATTTTATTATTTAAATTGTAATTTTGTCTTATTTCTTATTTTACCTTATGTTTTGTTTCTTTACATGGCCTTACAGAACCTTGATGGAAAAACACCCTTGGGTGAATCAAGTGTACCAAGGGAATCAAGTGAAAAAGTATATTATTATTATAAACCTAGTTTATGGACATCTCAATGTTTAATTTATTTAATTAAATTAAGCTGAACTGATGAGAGTGAATCCTCAATAAGTACTGTAAATGCTCAAATAAGTGCCGCTCTTGAATAAGCGCTGCTGCACTTAATTTATAGGGTAATAAATACAATGTATACAGTGTTCAAATGAATAAATTACACAATAAAGACAAGCATATCTTTATAAACGTTAATTTTAGATGGTGTAGGGTCTTTGATATGCCTACTGATAGGAATATGTGAGATTGGTAACAATAGGAACAATGGAAAGCGCCATGCCAATATTTTTTTAATAAGCACTGCTCTTGAATGAGCGCCGCATTGAAGCCTCCAAAAATTTTAATTTTATAATTTTTGAGCATTTACGGTATTGGTCAAACAAAATGAAATCGAATTGTTGATCCCATTGAATTTTACTTTAGTAAACAAATTGATTGGCCCTTAAAATTATTCTCTGTAAAATAATTTTCCTTAAAATTATTCTCTGTAAAATAATTTTACATTTAAGAATTCACAAAATATATTTAGGCTACCATAGACTTTATTCATTAGAATTGACTGGTTAGTGTCTGACACAAAATTAATAAATTAATGTAAAAAATTCTGAGTAAGCATGAGAGAGTGACTTCGTACAGTAGAACTGTAAAATATCCATATCTTTGACTGAATACAGTCAAATAGTATAAATAGAACAAGAGAGCAAAGTCCCGTTCGTAAAAACGTCACGCCTGTGTAGGACGCCCCAGGGTTCGTACGCGTCCTTAAATTCCTGGAATGTCCTGGAAAAACGAATGAGCATTTTCCAGTATTGGAAAGTCCTGGAAATTTATGATTGTCCTTGAATAATTCTTCAATGTCCTGGAAATTTGATTATTTACACATTTATCGTATTTCACATGATATACGTAAATTCCAGGTCATGATTAAAATAAACTAATAAATGTTCGTTTTTTTTTTTGTCTTTTCAATACACGTACATAATTAAAGTACAGACCGTTGCCCGCATACTGTAGCTATTTCTCAAAAGTAGGGTGGCATGTCTATAGTATTTACTTTACACACGTGCGTCTCTCGCTCTTTGACGTTACACAAAGGAGACGCGCGGCGGGTACATGTAGGGGCACTAATAATTTTCGGTACTGTGAAATACATGCTAAATTTGGGCATGTATACACTGTCGACTGATTATGTACTGTACAGCATATTTTTTTTTAGCGCAGACAGGGTTATGGCAGCCGAGGCGTTGAAAACATGAAAGAGGCAATCTAAGCTAGATGAGTTAGATAATTTAAAGAAGAGTAAAAAAAGATGTATTGCGCTGATATTGAAGGTCTGAAAAAGTAATCCATAAGGTTTGCTGATCAGGCCGAGTGTAAAGGTAGTCTGACCATAAAGAAATGTTCTACAGTATTTTCTCTATGGTCTGACCGTATCATCAAAAGCGAACAGCCTGCGCGTCGAACTGCCGCTGAGAAAAAGTCATTACTGGCAGAAATTGAGGCGAACATAGCTTCAAAATTAGAAGAAATAAAAAATATGTAAATCCAGAAACTATCATACCTATGGCATTGTTTCAAATAAAGTGGATTTTTAAAAGGAATATGCTGTCATGTTTGTGTTGCTATTCTGTGTTAAATTTAGTGCTTGCAAATGTTGATAATTCAATTTTACAATGTATACAGTATGTATTTGCTCTACGTATAAAAAAATGCAATCATCACAAACATATTGTACGTTAACATTTGCTGTATAATAGAATTTAAAAGTTTACATAGGTTTATAATATTAATTATAAATAATAACCATGAATACAAAGATGAAATAAACGACTTGGCAATGTACAATTTAACAAGTTTCAACATTTTAATGACCAATATGTATGAAATAACAATTGAGATCTCCGCAACATGTACCCAAAACGAAGGAGATTAGGACACCGGGGGCTATTACTTAGCAATGTCAACATCGCTACAGCTTCTTTCATGTAAATTATTGAATACCCCTGAACACGCGTACACTCCACCGAGGCGTCAAAATGGAATCAAGTTATTACTGACACGCCGGTACCACAAAGCCACCGACAGGTTTAGCGATAAGACAATGTTGTACGCGCACATTTTTGTTGCCTAGCAAAGAATCAGGTCTGCTGTAGTTCAACTGTAGGCTCTGTCTTACTTGCCACACTCGTGGGATGAATTCCTTTGCTTATCAGCACACGTGCTAGACAAGCAGAATTTCCCACGAGCGTGAGAAAAAGACACTGATCTATCGCCTCTGAAGTAGATTTAAGTAAAACTTAATATGCAATCAACCAAAGGTCTTTACTGTGATGGAAACAACTAAATTGATTTACTAAATAAAAATATGCATAAGAACATCTTGCAATTAAAATTAGTACAGCATGCATGTTGTATAATCAATCGTAAAATTGGCAAATTGTTTTACTTTTATAGTAATAAGAGATATTATGAGTCCTTGAAATTCGGAAAATTTGACCTGGAATGTCCTGGAATTTTCCTGGAAATTTGCTTGTTTAAAACCCTGACGCCCACTAACGGTTGTATGTTCTTTTTATTACCCAGTGCAGCGCTGCGCAGCGCGGTAGAAGTACGCCCGCTATAAACTCAGTAAGCAGAAAACAAAAGTACAGTATCTTGTGGAGAGAACAGATAAACAGACAAACCGACCGTGCGCGGTGGAGTACTGGGTAATAAAAAACATACAAGCGTTAGTTGGTGTCCTACACTAGCTGCGTAGGGCGTATCGTTTTTTTACGCTCTCAATGAGCGTTGTTGGCTCTCTTGTTCTATTTATACTCTTTGATATAATAGATTTAATGACTTTATTTATACATAGATAGGTTCGCTTAATCACATTTCCACAAAACCATTACAGTACTTGAACAATGTAATGGAATGTCAATGCAATGTTTAAAATAAGACATTAAAAGCTTTTTATGATTAGGCAATGTATACCATATAATGCAAGCAAGTAGGAGTTGTGTTTTCAAACTTACAGTAACAATAATGTACGGTACTATATGAAGTCAATAAACATAAAATTTTTAATCAATATTCATTCACATTAAATCAGTTTTTAATGTGTGTTAGGTTGCCATCTTATTTATTTTTTCCTTTTGGAATTATTTATAGAATTAGAGCATTTGAGGCATGCCATCCCAAAACCAGCATATTGTCGCTAATTGTTAATTTTAGGTTGTCATCTTATTTATTCTTCCTGTTGGAATTGGCTATGGTAGTTACAGTGAGAATGAGAGGATTTAGGCAATAAAGATGGACTTAAATCCTATCCCATTGAATAGTACAATTGAACCCAGTAATTGAGAAATAAACATTTACATTGTAAGCAGACATCATTTGGTGTTGATGTTTGAGTATAGCCCTAAGGCTCATGTTATGTACATTAACACCTTCCATTCCAACTTAACACACCCTCCCTGCAATCAATAGATGGAGAAATTATAATCAATATTAATTTACTTTGAATTCCATAGTCTTGTTATAATTCCTCTATGTTGTGAGAGCATTTTCATATAATAATAAATTTATTTCTATACAGTAGCGCAATATAAGTATAATATCAACAGTTTTGTATAATTCCTTTATGTTGCCTTGTAAAGCATTGTCATATGTTAGTTATATAGTACAATATAATTAAATGTTATATAATTTAGTTGTAAATTTTCTTTTACATTTAAACAATAATGTTTTCACAGTTTCTGCACCATAATCATTTCTTTTAGTTAAACTGTATGTGTAATCTGTATTTTAGTATAATATTAAGTATTGTATTCATTTTTTTGTCCTTGTTTTAATAATTTCTTTTCTGATATTTAATTGTTGTTTTAATTAGGACTTTATGGGAGATCAATTTTAGTATGCTTTGTAAATTTTATTATTGCACATTTTACTGTCATTGAATCCTGAATAAATATGTTGCATAATAAGTATTATCTATTTATTTTCCTTATTATAAATAATTAAATACTTAATTTATATGAAAAAATATATCAATTTGGTATGTCTATGGAATTGTCAACTTATAATCATCATGATTATAATCAATCATTTGATGAATCATCCATCAGTATCAAATCATCCTCGTTATCATCAGGTAGTCTTCCTCACTGTCGGTATAATTGTAAAATTGCCATCTTCATCATCCTTATTAATAATCCATTACTTGTACATAATGCAATAATTAGAATTATACAATCAGCAGTTTGATCGATTATGAATCCAATACTGTACAAGTAGGATGTAGGAAATGCAGATCATAAGTGATAAGATCAGATTTCCATAGGTATATGAAGTTAACACATCACCAGTTGCTCCTCTCCTATCAAACTAAAAATGGTTCAAAGGCAGAGTACTGAGCTTTATATCATAAAAATTCAAAATTGATCGTTTCTGTATTAAAGTGTTAATCTTCTGTGTGAAACCGGCAATTTACTATATATTTTCTCATTCAGGTTTTTGTTGGTTCTTCAGTTGTTTGAAGTTGATTTTTTTTATGAGCACTCCCCCTGTATCAGCTCCGCTATTAAGTTAGATTTTCTATTTTTCTGGGAATAAAAAGGAGTAGGAGTTAAGAATGGATTAGAGGACGAGGGTACTTAGTCATTTTATAAGACCACATGTTCAAATTCAAAATTGATCATTATAAATGTTGTTTACTCTTCTGTACTCTATATAAT
>NW_022732572.1:657601-691878 GCF_011630105.1 Anneissia japonica
TTCTTATTCTGTGTAAATAATGTCCGTCAAGTTTTCCGCTTTCTTCGTCATTATGTCAGTCCTCTCCGGCGGACATTTTAGGCCCGAGCAAACCGAAGCAGGTGTAAATGTATGAAAATATTGATCGGTTGATGGGATGTGCTTAAGTCTCTGTCTTTGTTATTGATGTGTAATTAGCACATATTAAATTGACATCAATCGTAGATGAAGTTTGGAAGCTTCTCTAGCTGATTATCATTCAAATAGGGAACGCTACGAGGACTTTGTCTCCCGTAATAAATCTTAATCAAACGGTTCGGGCATGTTTATTAATGGCTTGATCCTGAATTATTTAGCCTAGATCATGATATGGAGTCAGTTGCTAGGGTAGTATAAATCTTCTTTTCCTATGTCTAGCAGACTCATGCAAACTATAAGGCATCCATTTTACTATTACTGTTACATAAGCAGCTGTTATTATGCTAAATCATAATTTTTTTTTGTTTGCTTGTGTTTAGAGTAATTTTTTTCTTCACTTGTCTACCATATGGTAAAGCTTATCTACAGTTTAATACTCTATTTGTTGTAATTGAGCTCAAACTTAAAAAGAAATAATTTAAATACTGGTATATGAATTGCTTGCCATTTATATAGGCTTGGATTATTTGTAATAAATTTTTAGTTTTTAATTGAAAATTTGAAGAAAGTATTCTTGCAAAATAACAGTTTCTTAAGATTGCATTACTTACAGCAGGCAGTAATTATAGTTTTTTTTTTATAGTTGTACTGTCTTAAAAATTAGGAATTTATGATGGCTGCATTTTTCATGTTAAGTTTGTGTTTGTATGAAGCTGGGCAATCACTACGCCCGACGGTTGTCGGCTGACACGATTCTTTGGAGAACGCTCAACGGATCGTTTTTAATGAAGGTCCGTTCGGACTACCAACAACAATCAGCAGATGTCTTTGTGTCGTCTCGCGCTTACAGGGATTCACCATTCAACAATCGCACAACCGTCGTACGAAGCAGTGATAGCCCAGCTTAAATTGGTGGTGATGGGATGGAGGTGGTTCAAATTAAAAAACAGCATTAAATATTGAAAAGCTTGGATGTCAAAAAAATCCATAAATATAATGAGTCAATATATAATTGATCAGTGATTTGAAAGTCTAAAATATTTTTGAAAGTATTTTGATTTAATGATTTGGATTTATTTATTAAATGATCAAATATAAATTGCTGGATTGAAAAATATTTTATTTAGAAATGATTTATGAGATTTGATCTGAAAGAAGTAATTTTGACAGAATGGCTTTAGTTACACCAATGGCATGAGAGAGAAAAAAAGCTTTGACCAATTAACTGCATTGGTATGTTTTGTACCATTCACAAAATGAAAATCCAATTATATTTTGTAATCCGTGAAGATTAGGCTGTATAGAACTTTGACAAATCTGTCGGAAACCTTTGAGGTAACGTATGTCTGTGTTATATTTACAAATGCATTATCTCATTTTTTATTGTACTGTTCCGTCCATTGTTAGCCAGTGTTCTAAGTGGTCAACAGCTTTTATTCAATCCATCAAAAAGCATTTGTACAGCATGTGTGTATATTTTGACGGGAGTACTTTTAATACTAGAAATAGATTATGGAGAATTATTTAATGACTGTAGGCTATCCAGCTGCACATTTGCATTTTAATATAGTAAGTATGAATAGTTTATTTATTTAGCCTAGATTTGGTATAATTTATTAGTTATAACAAAATGTTACTGTTGGCAGTGAATGGCACTGTACTGCGACAAGTATCTGCTATGATACAGATGTAGAGCTGGATGGCTTAAATGTTTACCGCAACTTTGTGCCGTAAGTAATTTTCAGGCCAATAATATTTCACCTCTTACCCATATTTCTCTAGTGTATTTTATGGAGAATAAGCCTGGGTTTCTACCAAAAATTTAGGTATTAGGCATTTTCAGTACCAATAACAATAAAATTTTTTCCTTGAAAACATTGTGAAAAATCTCTTGATTACAAGGTTACAATCCTGACCACAAGGATCAAGAAGTGAGGAATTTTAGGAAAATCATGTGGATAGGAAAACATGTAAATTTTGCATATTTGATTGTTTCTAAGTTTCATCGAATGGAACATGCAAAATTACAACTGTAGGTGGCATATGACATGATTTGTCCGACGATCTTTTTGCTTGTCACGTTTTCTGTTAGCTATATCACTAATTGGAAGCTAGTTTGTTTTTATAATTACTTTTAAATATTGTTATTTGTCAATGCAGTACATATACCTTCAGCCTTAGGCTGCATTGCCAGTTGTACTGTACCTGAATAAATACATAATAGATAATCTTGAAATAGTGTACCAGTGATAAACAGGTGCATTAAACAAAAATTCAATATTTGAATCTTGTGTTGGATTTTTTCCTTGTTTATTTCATCCAAGTGATTTATTTTTGAATATTAATTGAATCGCAATAACCTTGACCTTTCAGAGCTAATCAACATTTCTAATTCTTCGTTCATGTTATTGCAAAAGGAGATTTTCAGAGTGTGCGAAAAAAACTCATTTGCAAAAATGGGTTGAATTGGAAATGTGTTTGTCTACACGTGTTAGAATGAAGCTTGTAACAGATTGAGGTCATTTAAAACTTTAGAACGCATGTTTAATTGGTTTGGCATTAAAAATTCCATTAGAGAAAGACAGGTTACTTCTTTTTATATTTCCCTTTGGTCGATTTTAATCCCTTCATAATTTCCTCATTGCAAATGAGAGTGTGATTCTGTTAATCAATTCAGTGCACCGGAAATTCTGTGGCGGTTCTAGCGGGATACTTACTGTACACTCCGACTCATCTTCTCAAGATGGCCATCATATTTTGTTGCACTTTTTACAATATCTATGAAACCCTTGGTCACTCTTTCCGTTTCGTATTTTGGGAGGATTACAATTAAATTAGTATGCTGCAGAGACAGGGATAAGCTACAGGCCTATGGGCCCTAGTGGGTCGCCAAGGATTTAATTTACTGTACAGTACTGTAGAGAACTGAGTTTTATTAATAGTTTATTGACAATACTTACAAGCAAATCCTCAATGGTTAAAGTTTCAGTGACATACCCTCCAAACTATACCACTTGACATCCTCAAAAAGCTTTGAAAACCTGTATATCACTGTTGTAGTTTTGAAAAATTTGTATGATAAACCTACTATTATACAAGGAAATCATTAATTTACAAAAAAAATGTAAAATATTTGAATAAAATGGTAAAGGCAACTACTGTATTACATGATCTGTAATGATAACACTAAGAAAGTCATTAAATTATTGTCATCTTGCAAAAAATCGACAGTTATATATTTAACATCATTTATAGATATTTTTAAAAAACGCATTGTTTAATTAGATTAAAAAATGATTACCATGATTACCATACATTTACTCTAACAACTGAGCTAAAAAGCCAAGCTTGTAAGCTGGTAACTGTAAAGCCCCTTTCAGACAGAAAATACCGCAATAATACCCTAATCACGCCGCCGTTATTGCCGGCGCAGACCCTTTCACACAGCTAGTTAAAATACGGTAATAATACCGTATCCTGTCTGAAAGGGTTCTTGCGGAAAGGAGTATTTGATGTTTATGGCGCTTGTGCTTGTTAACAAAGAGGGCGCAAGTTTTTGTTTACTCCATTAATCCAATATGGCCGGGGAAGAAGTCATAAAACTGCTGCTTTGCAAATGTTTTTTAATGCTTGCTACGTTTGCAATACATATAAATTGAGAAACAGAAGGTTTCTAATGCGTTTCGTTCAAGGGAAGAAAGAATTTAGGAAGCGTTTAAGGCGAGGCTTTTATTTTGAGTCACTAGGTGCAGGCGATTTTCGCGTCTAAAAGAACCGTCAGCTAGCGATTTCATCGGCTTTGTTAGCTGTAGTAGCGGTTGATGGCTGCTCGTGTGACCGTCTGATTTGTTATGCCTCAGTGCGTAAGACGGCGATGAACCCTGTACCCTTTCACATCGAGTTGGGCAAAACTCGCTACGGTATTAATGCGGTATTAAGACTAGGTCCCGAGGAGGTCTAACTGAAGCCGGCGTTTAGGCGTATTTACCCTTTCACATAGAACGCCGACGTTCGAGTAATATGGTATTAATACCGTTTTGCAGGTCTGTCTGAAAGGGGTATAAGTATCTTTTGGATTTATCAATATAAGTTTACTATAAAGCAAAGTCTACCTATACTGTTTAGTGTCTGTTATTTTTGTTCTAACTCTATGGGCCATGTGTTTTTTAATGTTCTTCCATGACCACAGGTGATATCATGGCAGGGACTTATAAGAGCATGTTTTTCCTTTCCTTAATCAAGATAATTTTCTACCTTTGCTACAAATATTTTTGTTATCACCAATCGGCTACTTTTTATGAGTGCAAAGGCATTGGTTGTTGTTTAATTTTCCTGTTTTATGGCAGAAGGGATCAGGCTGATGTTAGCTCTGATCACATCTCCCTATCATAAAACCAGTGAGTGACATAGTACAAGAGGTTTATTGAGTTATCTTAAGTCAATTTCACATTAGATTTACATACCTTAGGGATGTACAGGATCACATAAGAAGGATTAAATTCATTATAGGAAGTGGAGGATAGTGTATCTATAGTGACTTAAGATGATACCTGAATAGAGGTGTAACATTCACTTTTTTATGACATATTATGTACAAGGGAGTGGAGGTTATTGCCTGAGTAAACCCAAAAGCTGTATCATGTATACTTTATATTCTATCACTATTTAAATGAAGTTACACAGCCAATTGCAAGAAGACAGCTCAGCTTGTTTACATTTTCATTAGCCATAGATAAGATTATGAGTATGTAATGTCACTTATATGTCATACTATATGTCATAGGATTAAAATTATATTAATATATTTTGTAATTGTGGACCTGGCACCACCACCTCCAACAAAGGGCAATGGTGGTGCCAGGAATTCCCCGACAAGGGAGTCCAAGGTCCCCAACGAGAAAAAAGTGGGCATGGTCGGGCGTTTCTAAAAACCTTTCAAAATTAGTCCAGGGGATGTAGTCCCCCTCCCCCCAAAAATATGACAATTTAGGGTTTCAAATGCTAATTAAATGATTTTAGAGTCTATTAATATGTACAAAATACATATAATTTTTTTGAATTTTTTTTCTCCCTGACGAATTGTGGTTTTTCTTAGCGCCGCCACTGACACAGGGTCAAAAAGTTATACCATGCTCACATCGATAAATGTTTATGGTATGATGAACTTACTTTAATGCATTCTTGTTTTCCCGATGCTTGTTTTAAGTGCAATTCACACAATTTGTCAATAATTTTGGACAATACTAGCCAATCACAATACACAGTCTTAGAGCACAGTTTATGGTACTGTAGGCTAAAGTTGGACACTCTCGACTAAGTGTGAGAAAAGAATTGACGCCGGAGTCATCAGACATATTAAACTCCATACAGGATATTATCCTGCATAACAAGTTTACTTTTTTGAGATGTGTGTTGTTCTATTAGAATTGAGACACTCTTAATATCTTAAGTTGGATGAATTGGCTTATGGACTTATAAGGTGATTCAAGTATACATTCTCCCCCATTCTTATAGTAAAAACTGTAATTTAAGTTGATAGAGATGTTTACGTGTGCTTCTTTACAAAGCAACTGTCACATGTGATTATTCTATGAATAGTGTATTGTCATTGAGGTAAATTAATGACATATTTCTGTCTTTTTTGTAGTGTATGAATTCACAATAACTTGTGGTGTAACTGTTACAAATTAGTTGATGCAGCTCTAATATTTGGTCACTATCTGATGACCTGCTAAAAGGTCAAGTTTAAAAATACAGGAATAATAATATTATCTTTGATTTCATTTTACCTCCAGGTTTGTATTGCTGTTATAATGTATGCAATCTGTTTATAGGTCGTTTTAACACTTAGCTAGTTATATTTGTGACATAGCTAATGGTCTATTACTGCTGTACCGTAGTCTAATCGGTTGGCAGGCTATATTTATCATCTTGCTTGCTTTCAGCTATATTTTATTTCACTGTAACCTCAATGTGGCTTCCAAAGTTCTTTGTAAAAAATAACATTAAACAGTTTTTCTAATACTGTATCTAAAAACTCATGATTTAAAGTATATTACTTACTGTATAAATCCTAAACAACTTTATTCTTCAATAGTTTTTAAGTATGAATGCACATGACACAAAGTTCAACACATTTCAATTAATTGATAATACATGCATTAGTGAAAAGTACACAGTTGTTATGGGCTTATTATTTGTTTTCAGTACTTAAGCTCTCTTACTGTAGCTATGACATGTTTTATAGCCAATTTGGTACAAAGGTGACTTTCTATAAATCTGTATAACAAAACTTGTTTCTTCTACTGATGTAAACATATATTCTTAAGCCATTTAATAAACCTAAATGTATCAAATATTTTACATCCCTTGAAGTACTATTAACGGGCCGTCCAAAATTTGTAACATTTTCGAAAGAGTACAGAAATATGCGTCAGTCGGGAAGAGGGTTAAAAGTGTAGTTTTTCAGAAAACGATAAAATGATATTAAAATGACACAAATCATCATTTTATTGTGTATTCTTTCAGGGGGAGGGAGTCACAGAAAAGAGTATGTTTTGCTGTTGACCCAACTAAAAATTGTGTGAACATTATTTGTTTATAATAATAATAATAATAATACTAAAATAATAATAATGATAAATAATAATAATAATAATAATAATAATATAACAATAGAAAGTTAAAAAAAATATATAAAATTAAATTAAATTTGAGTATTTATAGATCTTATGTTTGCATTTCAGTTGTAACATTTTTCAGCTGTAATATGCTTGTGTCCCTGTGGTGGAACCAGCAGCAATTGAGGACATAGCGAAACGCAATATAATGGATAGTTCTCAGGATGAGCCAAGTCTGCATCAGAACCAGGTAAACAAAATTTAACATCAAGATCAGCTCCAAAAGAAAATGAAATCTAATGTTGTTTTTTTTTATAACCAGACATTATGGTGCAAGATAAATTCACAAGGGATTCTTCGTAATCATTTTTGTAATGATTACATCAATATTAAGCAACATGTTAAAGTACAGTACATACTAAGAAAGCTGAAATCCATTCTTTATAGGATTGCTTACAAATGAAAATCTAAATAGGTTGAAATGTAAATATTGATGTTTTTTTTAGGATTTGAAAGAGCGATTGCTATTGACGATGTATGGCATAAGAAGGAAGTTTTACGCTGCGACTCCATTGTGAAATAGCTCGACTTTTATACCATCGCTGTTTTGCTTAGCACTTTGTTCAATTGATCGAACCTAATCTATTATGGGATATCAAAGAACTCATTTAGTTTGTTTATTCATGAGGAGTGCTAATCAAAGGGATTTCATTTCTCTGGGTGCACTGAACGATGGTTAGCATTGTAAATAACTGTTAGTGATACCCCATCAGCATACATGTAATAAATCATGCATAAATTCATTAGTTCAGTAGCCATGCATTAAGGGTAGGTTCCTATCTTTTAGATAAATTAATTACAGCATTCCATCAAATTGATGAAGTATTTAACGAATATCCTTGGGCTGATCTGATACAGTAGAACCACTCATTTGCGAACCCCGATTTTACGAATTCCCGATTTTACGAAGGTAAAATCATGTCGTCATAAATAAAGTTCCTATTTCATGTACAAAACACACACGCGTGTCAAGAATTATTCGTTAGGCGCGTGCTGGAGTTTATTCACTCGGTCTTAGACGGTTTGTTGTACACTATCAGCAATCTCTACTACAATATAAAATGCAGAGAGTGAGCTTTAAATACACCGACATTCAACACGGCGATCATACTTCATGTCTGCAGCCATGAGAAAACTCTGCCTAATGCGTAAGTTGTCGGCATAATATCGATAGGCGCAATTCACTTTCAAGTTTGTTTACGAACATTGTCCACTGAATAAATTATGTGTGTCTTAGCCCTAAATCTTACGTAATAGAAAAGACAAAATAATCTTCGTAATTAACCCCCCCTACCAAATTTATTTTAACCAATGATATTGGAATAGATTACTGTGTCGTGTATAGGCCTACAGTCACGTTTAGGTTCGATTTACAATTTTAATTTAAAATAGATTTTTTTATTTATCAAATCTCACTAACGTTAATCTACCATTTCATTATTTCCCCCCATAAAAAAAGACACTGACACCCACATTTTCTTTTTAACTTTATTATTCATTACATAAATGTTAGTGTAGGCGTAGTAGAACAATCGTATTGTATAAAAAAAAAATATATAAAGTCCTTGGAAGCGCCGTGTCTACAGCCAATCAGCGCTCTTCTGTTAATAAGTGAACCCCTGGTTTCCGGGTAATTCTGTACAGGTATTTACTTGCCACAAGCACATGGGTCGAGTGAAAAACGTTGTTGCGTTACTCGACCTGTTGCAGAGTACATATCACTAAGAAATTATTTGTATGGTAATGGTAATAATAATTTATTTTTATATAGCGCCAACAAACAATAAATTATTCTCACAGCGCTTTACAAAATGATGGGATACAGTAATAATTTGTGTGTGTGTGTATATATATATATATATATATATATATATATCACTATTAATTCATTTTATTATTTATTACACAAATTAGAAACAAATGCAGTATGTTTGTTTCTAATGAGTATACTTAGATATGTTTTTCTGAAGCATAATCAGTGATGAGAGTAAAGGGATAAAATAAGAATATGTTAAAAGTAGAATCGTTTTCATAGAGTTGGATAAACAATGAATATAATGACACTTGATTGAACATCCCTCAAGATGATTCTAGAAGCATGTCATTGCTTTAAGGGATTCATAATTCATAAGGTCAAGCAAGGATGTAGCTACAACAGGTACTGCTTAAGGTGGCAGTAATAGTTGTCATGGAACTGCTTAAGCAAAATATGATAATGATGATGATGATGATGATGATGATGATGATGATGATGATGATGATGATGATGATGATGATTACAGTCAATGTTTTCAGGAACATAAATTTTTTTTCATAATCCACATCATTTGGTTAAGGAGTAAGGAAAAATGGTAGTGTCTCACATAATTTTAACGCAAACATCCCGATATTGCGAAATGAGCACCGTGACAACCAAGTCACATTCCATTATATCATTAATTAATAATGATAATGTAGTAATGGTAACTTTTTTTTAAATTAAAAATAAAGGAATTAATGATGAACAATAATGATCATAATATGAATAAAAATAATAATTGAATAATTTTTTACTAGTATGAAAGCTCATCTGTGTTTGTAATAATAGTAATTACATGAACTTGATATACAGTACATTGTTTTATTTTAATTAAACAAATTTAGGACTTCAAATTACACATGATTATGATGTTGCACTGAATACATTTGCAACTCTTTACATTTTGTTGTAATGCTAATCATATAATATTGTGTATTCAGGCAGTGCTTTGCACTTCGATATTAATTTTAAAATGCGTAGGTTTCCTCAGATGGTTATGTTTTCCTCCTGTAATTGATTATGAATCTGTCCTCCTGTGTATATTCTTCATCGGATCTGGTTGCCAGCTTGGCATTTTAATCATAGAGTAGGGAAAAGGTGATAGAATTTATGAGTTTACATTAACAACAATGTTCTTATAGCCTGGCCATTTGGGATACACTGCTGCTCTTTATCTAAGGTGAGGAAACTAATTATACCTGGCCTCGCCTACAGGCCTAGACGAATAGTAGTTAAAATATTGTCAATGTAGAGTGTTGAAGAGAGATAAAATACTCTACAAATATTTCTACACTGATTTTTTTTAAATTTTCAATGCTACCTACCTAGTTATTTTTTCATTCTTTAAAAATTTGTATCATCTACAAATCTATCTTCACTGGTTAATGTTTAGCCTTAATAAGAATATATTAATAATTGATACTTATAAATATAAATGTCCAGAATTCTTATCCTATGATTGGTTATGATGTAATGTGTAGCCATGATTGATAAAAATAAGGTTAAACCTTTAAACCTTATTGTGTTTATTTTCGACTCTTTGTTAATAAACATCCTGAATTTATTAAGCTAGTAGTAGGTTTATTATTAATTAATTCATTCATTCATTCATTCATTCTTTCTTTCTTTTGTTCCTTCCTTTCTTTTTTAATTCATTCATTCATTCAGCCACTTTCTGTACTTGTGTTATTGGTTTTCAAAGTGGTACAGTTACAAACAAACCACCAAGGTAGAAAGAAAACAACACAGTGAAAAGAACATTCAGTGTTAACACTTATAAATTGATATAATTTTGGAATGAAACTAACATCATTTCTTTAAAGTTAGTTTTTGTTTCATATGGAGGTTTATTTATCGTAAAATACAATAGTCACTCTTTGCTTTAACATGTTTCATTGAAGTTTTTCAAGAAGATTCCATTCCTTAAATCTCTGTTTAGCAATTAACTACTCTATAATTACTTACAAACGGTATTCCTTTGAGGAATTTCATTGATGGTAATGCAATTAGGAGGAATATAAAGCCAACTGCTTAACAAAATTCTTTCATTATAATTTCCATCAAAATTCTGTATAAATTACGAGCATTTCCAGTTTATGTTTGGTTAAAGATGAAGTATAGTAGTTAATATAGAAATCTCTAGAACTGTTCAGTATTTGATTACAAACCTGTCGTATGAAAGCATATCAGTTTTGAGAATTGCTTCTAGAAAATATGGATTTCATATTTTAGATTTATGTTTTTACTCGTGCATGCTTTTGCTAACATATGTTCTCAATTTCATAAAAAATTGTTCCAGGCTCCCCATCTAATTTGAATAAGACTTGCATCTAATTAAGATTTCCTTGAGTTATCATAGTTCGCATTTTATACTGAAACATATTGACAGCCATTACATATTTTTAATGATTCAGTTCCTCCTGTAATTTTAATGACTTCTAACTGTACTACATTTTTTTGTATTTTTTATTATGTGCAGGTATTTATTATATTATAATATTTGTGCACTTGATTTTTTTCTGTGGTTTTCTTTAAAATATTTTATATTTTTATAGTCTGCCATCTATGAGTAGGCCCTTAGTCATTCATTTTCTCTCCAAGTGTTCTGATGTTACATGCTTCATAAATTTTATTTTATTTATTTTTGTATAGGCCTAGCACTTCAAATATTTTATATTAATAAGAACATTTTTTATTTTATAATTTGTTGTTTGCTTCTGTGTTGGTTGAAATTACTGAAGTATATTATTATTGTAAATACTATTACTAAGTAATTGTTAATGTTGGTTATTTGTTTTTAAATAATTTTTATACAATTTTAACCATTGGTGAAGTTACATAATATTGCTTGTAAATTTCATATAATAATTAGTTTAGACATAGTGAAGGTAAAATCACCCTCACTATGTCTACTTTGTTTTTATACTCTTCTGATCACCAACCATTCTTTAACAAAAAGCTACCAGCTTCTTATACAGAAAGGCCTCAGCTTCTTAGCTCACTATGCCATCAGTGTCTTAGTACCAATCCACAAGTATCTTAACCACCACGATTTCTTAACCACCTACAGTAGCTTATGAGAATATCCACAGATATTTTTGCTGCCAATCCATAAGCAAGCTTTTTTGTCACGAACCCACCAAAACAAGCTCTTACTTTGTCACCAAGTCAAAAGGTTCTTGCAAAGTCACCAGTTTATGCTTCTTACAGTAACTAAATTTTTTTGCCACCAACCCACAAGCTCCTTGACCACCCAGCTACCAGGTTTGGAGACATGGCAACCAGGAGTTTCATAATGCACAATCCACCAGCTTCTTAGCCAACATATCATGAGCTCATTTTTTACCCAACTACTTCCATCATCCCAATCATTTTCCACTAGTACACTTAGAATAATGCATTTCCTTTTTGCATTGTAATCAATATTGAGTTGCTTGTCATTACATACAGTATACATTACATATTACTTTCAAATCATATGCTTCATTAATAAAAGATAGTTGTCATTTTCTTTTGTGGTATGTACTCAATAGTATAGTAGAGATCATTGTACAACCTATAGTGTGCTGACACTAGTTGGTGAGTACAAGTACTTTTTACAGTTAAAAGTCCTTGGTGAGTATGGTGTTATGGAAGTGTTAGTTTAAATACCATGTCACAATATTTATCAGATATTATACACACATACAGTAGTACAGTATGCATATAGAATATTAACTAGCATCAGTCTAAATCAGTGATTATGTTCAAATAATTTTTTTTTTGTTTTTCATGCAGAGACCACAAAAACATCAATTAACTCATCGGTACCAAAATGGAGGACATATTCATGGAATGGATGAACAACCAGAGGTGATACCCGGTAACCACATGTTTAGAGCAGAATCGATTCCTAGGCATGTAATGGACTCCCCAAGCCTCCATGCAAGAGCTCAGGCCAGGGGCGAAGGACAAGGAATTAGGGAGGTTGACAAAAGTTCTGTTGCAGGAGCTGGTCTAGAGCATTGTGTAAGGAACGTCACTGATGGTAAGCCACATGTTTGCATTATTGTTGTGGAGTTTCAGTGCTTGCCTTCTTATCGTAGTCTCCTGGGTTCCAATGACAGCAGGAATTTTTCTCACAACCAAAATTAATTCCACTCCTTAAAACCCCATAAAGAGACTTAAAGATTAGAATAAAAATAGTTTGAAATTCCTGCTGAACATCCCTTTTTCCTAGAGAAAGTTCTCGTGCTCTGTTCGCATTCAGTCTAACTGGCTTTCAACTCATCACTGCTGCTTTTAAATTGAATGTCAGCAAGCAGGGCACTTTCATAATGTTGATTAAAGTTCACTGCTAATGTGCTTATAATAGTTGTATAATTATGTGTTGAATGCGGATATTAGCCCATGAACGTTTCCAAGCAATAAGTAACTGAGTCTTGAATCTATTGTAAGAAACTAACATCCATTTTTAAAATAATGCCTGTTTTATATTGCCAAGATCTCTGTAAATATCTATCTTTAGTGGAAGTTCCAAATGTCTCTCATGAATATTATTGTGAAAGTCAGTAGATTATAGTGATCGGTGAATTGACATTGGCCCTGGAGAGGCGATTTAATGTAACCTTTAGTAATGTAAGGAGGCCGCTACTTCAATTCATTTGTTTATCCTTTTACTGATCTCTAGGTATTTCCTCAGGATGTCTTAACATTACTACTGGAAATATTAACCAAAGGTGGTTATAGAAGGGAGAGTAATATTCATACAGTATAGTAGATCAGTGATTAATAATTCTGTGGTATAAATATTTTAAATCAGAGGGGTTTCTGCACCAAACCTTATCTTTGTCTCAAACACCATATAAAAAAACAAAAAAAGTGTATTTTCATTTTTCCTCAGTATGGGAAGCAATTAGGTAATTACAAATGACCAACATCTTAAAATTTAAAAAGTCCACCAGCTGCAATAAAACATTTTCACACCTGAGTACCCATTTTACTGTACATGTGAATTACAGTACAGTACTAGACCAGCACTTTCCAAACCGACCAACGTCTTAAAAATTTATAAATTATATGGTTTTTTCACAACTTCTTATAGCTTTAGAATAAGAGGCATTTTATAAATTTAACATTTTTTTTCTTAAATTTATTAATATTAATTCTGTTTAACTGATTATAACATGTAGATTATTTAGTTATACTCCCATTGAAAACATCCCTAAAATAATAATAGAACATTCTTATAAAGTTTACTTTAATATAAATTCTGATTGACTATAAAGTACTCTTGTCTACAGGGATGTTCATATTTTACATTAATCAATACTAGCTGACATAAAATTTTTTACTTGCACTACGATAGTTGAAATCTACACGTACTGTACACCTGACATAGTTGATTTTCACGCCATAGTACTTGGATTCCTTGTGTATAGTCAATGTATCTGTCCTTGGTAATTCAAAGACCCAACGTGTTTATTACACACACTTACGATTCCCAAAGGTGTTCAACTCTTTGACATGCAGATGATGCAAAGTTTTATTAATTCACAGTTCAACACATAACAAATAATATATATTATTATTGTAGAGCCTCAGGTAATTGATTTTTGTATAGGCACTTATATTGTTATTACAATATCAAAACCTGGATGCTTAAATTCAGCTACAATCAGTAGTTGTAATTATACCATGGGCTTTTTCGCAGATGAGGGCTAGTATTGTATCTGAAATCAAGCCTAAACTAGGGGATAGACTTTTATTCGAGCAGATACGATACTCTGTCAAATACATTATAAATTAATAGGATCTACTATATTTTTTGTGTTAATGCATAATTCAATTTTTATAATTGAAAAACAACATTTAAATAAAATGAATAATTATCTGATATGCTACTTATTTCTTGCTCCTGGCAAGATTGTTCTTGCCAAATAAATATTGTTTCTATAATGTTATAAAGACAAAATACAAAATGTTCATAATGGAAAAATAATGGAAAAAACAGGAACCATACCAATATATAAATTTGTTTAAATCACATATGAACAGCAAATAAATAAATTGTACTGATTAAGCCAAATAAAGTTAATTTGTTAGTTTCAAAAGTCCTCCCTCAATTAGTTTTAGAGCCTCAATGTAAAAATTTACTAATATTTGTTTTACTTGTTTTCTACACATTTACTCAAATGTAGGTGTACTGTACATTGTAATCAACATCATATATGTCAATTTTAATGTATACATACTGTACATTGCAGTAAACATCACGCACATGATACACGCATAATGGCCTTACACATTAAATCTATACAGTGTAAGGAAGGTAGAAACTGCACAGTAACCGAGATAGCAATAACTAGGTCATAACATTGTGTACAGTGTTAAAGCTAGAGTGAATATTTTTTTATAGTGTCAAAGTTAGATAATCAAGGCCGAAAGTCAAAAGGATTAAAAGTAGCCCACCAGGGAGGCATCCTATCTGTGTTAAAAAGCCTTTAGCATGGTAGTGATTTTAAAGATCAACTGCTGTTGGTACACCACCAGAGAGGCCTAGCTACCCGATGCGTTTAGCGGTAATTAAATTACGAATATTAAAACAGTTTCATATTTCTGGAGCTGCATTGTACCAATGGATGCTCTCTGATTTGATTTCTGCATGAATGAAATGGAGACGTGATATGAAATGCAATGTCAAAACATTTATAATCTTCTCGTGTTGTCAGATATTTGTCTAAAATTTGTAATTCAGATCACATTTTTTTCTCGTTTCATTCTCTCATCCAGAGTAGTAAATGGTTTGCCTTAGAAGGATGGCGTAAACTCATAATGGTGCTTTGTTAACTTATCATGCCTCATTATGAAGCTTAGTGTATGGAGTTGTAGTTGTTAGAAAAAATAGCTATATTTAAAAGATTTGTAACTAGGGCCCTACTGTTTATCTACTATTATGGTTTAGATTGAGTCGAGTTGGAAAAAAAAAACATTGTGCATACATGGCAGGAAATTGGTTGAAGGAAGTAATTGTTATGAGAATATTAAAGCATAATGGAATGTTTCTTAAATGATGAAAATGAAGTGCAAAGGTTTACAGCACATCCATTGGAATTCTACCTGATTTGAAAATGAAGTAATATAATATTGCGAAATAAAATATTAAGGATTCCTTTAGTGTTGGACTGAAAACCTAAAAACTAAAATTGGATATATGTATGGATTTCTTGTCTGAATAACATTAGACCAAATAAAATTAATTGTTAGTTTCAGGTCCAAGATTTGAAATTATTTTTTGGATGAGGGTATTTACTATTTGCTATTTACTGTAATACATACTTGTGGTAAACAGGCTGATAAATAATAAAGAAAAATAATTTTTTTTTTTTTATAAAAGAAGTATAATGAACCTTTGTAATGTACTGCCATTTATGGTTCAACTTTGGCTTTCACAAAAATGTTTCAGATTTTCATTATTTGTAAATTTATAGTGGAAAATTAACTGTTTTTATGAAAAATAGGCTCTAAAATTGGATGAGTGCAGGGATGTGAAACTACACTTAATAAATTTTATTTGGCCTTACAAAAAAAAAAAAAATATACTCTGATTTATCATTTAAATGTTATTTTGAAACCAAATAATATAGGCCTACTGTAGCCTTAGTCAGATCCTTCTAATACAAGAGACTTCTCCAGCCTGTTGAGAACTCACATAGGCCTACAGTATAATTGCCAACATGTGTGTCCGTAATGGATCTGATATAAATGTCATATGGCGATTTAAGTACATCTGGAGGCTGTTGGATGCAAGTAAATATTTGTTTACAATTAGCGAAGGTTCGCTACATAACTGGCCCAGTGGCTAGAATCAGGCGTATCTTAATAACACGAATACAGCAGACTAGTTACATTTGTATGCTCTTGACAAGCTCTCACTTTAAAACACCAATTAAGATATTGGTACTGTACTATAATGGCTATCAAGGGTCCAAGTGAACCACTTTAGTCTGTAGGAGCTTTTCTTACATTGCAGTATCATCCTTGTTTTGAACTTTGGCCTTTTTTTGTAATGTACTTTGTTGATGCCAGACAGGATGTAATTATTAAATTTGAAGCGAAATCTAATCATCATCATTTTGCGTGTTTATTAGACTCATCAATCATGTTCATTAAAATCTGAAGAGATAACAAGTTTGCGTAAAAACAGCCAAATAAAAATTAATTACTAATAAGAATGTTGAATATCAAACCATATCAACACCTTCCAATTTAACAACTCAAATATTCCAGATTTCTTCTTTTCATCGTATTACTAAATAACTTACTAATATTATTTTATCAAAATATCCACACAATGCCGTAGCCGGGATTTTCAAACAGTGCAGGACAATATCAGGACGGACCCACTTTACAGTACGCCTAAATTCAAATAATGTGGACCCATGGTGCAAAAATACAAAAAAAATCCGTACCCATTTTATGCAAAACTTCATCCATTTTACAAAAAATATGAGAAATCTGGACCCATTTTTCAAAAAAATGGACTCATTTTGTGCATAAAAACAGCATATTTTAAAACCAGTTTTAAAAATGTAGACCCATTCTTTGTGGACCCAATAGCAAAAATGTGTGGGACTGGCCAAACTCTCCCAATAGCTGGCTATAGCATTGTATCCACATTGTTATAATTTCTGTTTAAAGGTAGACTAGAGTCTACTGATAATATGTATATTTTTATGTCTACATTTTAAACAGCAAATAAATTACAAAATTGAGTGATGATCTATAAATCAGGTCTCTTCATGGTTTTCTAAGGAGTTCTTATTTTTGTTCATAAATTTATCCCATGATCTGAACCCAGGTCCCTGACTGCAGGAAAATTGTGTCATTTTCTACCAAAAGTGAAGCCAAAACCTTCAAATTTAAGGGCAAGCACATTCACACCATTCTACTCATTAAAAATCATAATATACCCAATATTTATTTTTAAAATTTTTAAAATTTTCTTTTATAAATTTAATTTATTGCTGTTATTTAGAGATAATTTATGGATTCTCCAAAATGTAGAAGGTTTATACAGTAATGAAATACAGCTAATCTAGCCTTGAATATGCGTTAAAGTGAAAAATATTGATGAAGCTGGTTCATTAATGAACAGCTTGAATTCATAAATATATTTGCAGTTTTATTTAATAGATGTGCAGGCTTTTATGACATGTTTTATTAATTTATGGTAACATATGTCATCAACGGATGGCGCTGGAAAATGAATGAGGTGGGACATTCCTTCAGGAAATTCCTGCAGGAGAAATTATTTTCCAACCGTGGAGCTCACAACTAATTGACCATTTATTCATTTAGAATTCTAACCATCGGGGAATTATTCAAACCCAATTAAATATTCCCAAAGGAAATAAAAATTGGGCAGCAAATATGAGTCATGGCAATTAAACAAATTTAAAGAAATGCTAACGAACGTAGCATCGTATTGTAATTCATTTTACTTGGTAACGTTGTTATCGCATCGCATGCATCGCTCACAATCACGCACTGATCTTTGTCATTGTTGTTACCCTTCTTGCCATGACCATTACTGCATAGGCCCTATTTGGTTAACTTAAGTCTGAATTTAAAATTATTGTCCTCTGTTATTTAACTCTTGAGTAATGAAATCATTAGTAATTAAATACAACCTAGCCATCTCCATTTATTCATATTCAGAAACATCTTAAAGTTCAGCAACATGGTCATCAAGTAAAGTTTAGCAACTTAAGTGGTACTATTTTCTTTTATTCAGTTGGCATTATCATATCAGCTGCAGGATTTCAGATGAACTGATCCCTAATTCTTAATGTTACATTGATAATTTATGTAAACTGAATGTGGCAATGACCCATTTCATGTGAACAATTTACAACATACACGATTATCCTCAGCAGTCACCTATGTCTTGCAGTTTGTTGAAAAACAAAGAAGATAAATCGATTAGTAGCTCGTACATTTTGAAGGATGCTAATGCGATTTCTCGCGGGATTTATACATTTTGCAACAAGGTGATGAGTGACTCATCACTGTTGTCATCAAGTTTGTTGCAGAAAATTGTTGATCTTTATGGTAGAGTGGTAGACACAGTTTTCAAGTTCTCCGCATTGAAGTCGTTAGTATGAACATATCGTGCATTTCACTTGTGCAGGACACTTTACCTTGTGAATGTCACTTTTCAACCAGGAGGATAAATGGGTACTGTAGGGTTGTTGCATTGAATTCCTAGTATTAGTCTGTATGCAATCCACACTTGGTGTGTATACTATTCAGGAGTGAAGAATATTGTCTTTGTGCCAGTTCACAAATGTGGATTCATCCCAAATAGTTAAATTGATCAGTAGAGTACATAATGTGTTTAACAGTGTTTTTCAAAATAAAGGTTTGTTTGATTGTTTGATTGAATCGTTTGAATAGAATTGAATGTCTAAAACCAAATAGCCATCAAAATGATGTGTGCCCTGTATTTGGATGCTATAGCACATGGGCAGAATGGAAAGAAAAGAACAGTAATAAGTTCTGCTAAAAAAGAACAGACAGAAGTACAAAATAATTCTATTTTTAATACTTTTAAATTGGCAAGCTATTCCAACTTAATGTCTTTTTCAAACTGATCATTTATAAAGAATATTGGTGACCAATAGAAGCTTTCATACCTAGTGCAATTACCCCCACTCCTTCTTTCCATTGTACTTATACCTAGTGCAATTACCCCCTCTCCTTCTTTCCATTGTACTTCATAATTGTATTTTTGTTATTAATAGTGAATTATTTATTTATTTATTTATCATGTCTGATATGAAGGGGCCACTGAGACATATCAACAACAATACAAATTAATTATAATTTTATTTTTTGAAACATTTGTTATACCTACCTAATTATCATTTTGGCAGGTGAAAAATTCCATGGATTATTCTTTTTTTATGGTGATTCTTCTAAAATTAGGTAAGTGAATGATGATGTTTTGTTAATGCTTATAAGCAATAGAAGACTAGATGCTTCCGTTGAATTCCCGAGGCTACAAGGCTTGTTAGATTACAGGCTACTTCGTGGTACATATGCTATAGTAAGCACTCTATCTACTTGGCTTATCAGAAAAGATCTGTGAATTGATGGTCAAAGATTTATGATAATAAATTCACAGCTTTTAAAGTATGGACTGAATAAAGATACTTTTAGATTAAATATGAAACAAAAGGAAGATTTAAGTTTTAGATTATCTTGATGTGACCTGGCTTCACATTGTGAAGGAGCTCCTGGCAAGGAGACCTAATTTCAAAACCAGTTGAGGTTGTGCAATAACTGCAATATAAAAATGTCAAGTTTGATGCCATAATTTATGCTTCACCCAATAAAATTTGGTACTTGATGCTGATGGTGAATTCGGGCTTGACTATATTGCTACTGGAATTGCATGATAAAATATGACGTTTGCAACAAACACCATAATTTGAGATCAGTAAAAGTTTGCTCCCGGTAACCTATGCTCTTATTATCTATAAGTGACATCGACACTATTTTATCAAAAAGTTTCTGATCTTCAAACCGACATACATTTTTTTTTTGGTTGTGTTTTAATCTAATGAATGTATATAGTATCATGGAATAGCAGTGATAGCTGATACCGACGTACAGTAGTGTGTGCTAGACTGTAAAAAAAAGGCATTATTATTATTATAGGTATTAATATTCATAATAGATTGTATCCTGTTTCTATAAATACCAATGGTAATTAATTGTATCCTGTTTTTATATTTAACATCACTAGTATTTTAATTTGCAGTTGTATAACGATTTATAAAGAAATTTAAATAAGGTATAATATAAAATGACATTGTCACACACATAGGACTACATTCCCATTAACATTGTAATACCTGATGACAAAGGGGCAACCTTTTTCTGCAGCATCCCAACAAAGAATTTACGAGTTGCGAATAACTCTCCTCCATTTTTTTCCCTTGCACCGTCACAACAAAAAATTCATGAGTTGCAAATAAGTTGCAGTACATAATCATATGTAATTTATTTAATTAATTCTATTTTCTTACTTTACTATCAGGCAACTGACCAGTGTAGGATTCAAACCCCTGACATTAATGGTTTAGTGCTTTATTTACAATTGCTATGGCAACTTGTCTTCCAACCACCCATACTGTAGATCTCAAGTTGCCCTTTTCATAATTTGTGGGCTTTTTTATTTTTGCAAGATACATTTAACTTGTTGACTACGAAATTTCCCTCCTGAATAATCTATCTTAGCTGTGACAGTCAATTTCATCACTTCATTGTCTGCTATATCATTCACAGCTCTTGATTCTGTTTAGTTTAATTAGTTTTCTCGATTTAAATTAGAAAAGTAGATGCGTTTTAAAGTTAATTAACTAGACACGTTTGCTGGAAATTCAAATGGTCAGATTTTCCAATCTTATCCCTGACTTCCTACCATCCTAATCGACTGAAATGGTAGGCCTACCGAGTGAAGAACATTTTGATTGTGGAGTGATTTGTGTATTGGGTGGAAAGATGCAATCCACTAGATAATATCACTTCAGCTTGGCTAGATCCGATTGCGTTAATTCACCATGATGCTTAATTGCTATGACATTTCCATAACCGTACCCAATTTTTGTAGCCCAGTCGACCGTAGTGATGAAACAACACTGTTTTCTTAAAAGAGTATCTTGTGGGTAACTATGATATCTCTAGAGTTCCTATTTTATTGCCTTTCTGGTTTTTCTTTTCTACAAATTGATTACTCCTTACTTCCTCTGTCCACATGGCTGAATATTAAATTTAAAGTTTATGCACCAATAGTTTGACCTAAAAATGTAAATGTCAAATTGATGATTTAAATTGCAAAACAAAAATTTTTTTTTGGTACTTACACAGGCAGACAATCAATTTGGTGTTTTGAAAATGTTTTGTCTGATCTAAAGCTAACATATGGAAACTTATTTAACCTGTTTTGTGTTTTTTTTTTTTTTTTTTTTTTTTTTTTATTCTGTGATTTTTTTTTTTTTTTTTTTTTTTTTGACAGTAGAATTGGGCTGTCAGAAAATTTTAAAAATGCATTAAAAAAACATTAGAATTTATGTGAATTTTACATTGTATTCTATGTTGGTCAATAATGCTCAACAACAGATTGGTACCATAACAATTACTGTATCTACACCATTAGGGAATCATTGCTTTGTTTTCTTGTTGATATAACCTGTCTTAATTTGATTTAAATCCTTTGATTCATTCTTCAATCATCCATATTATGTGATTATAGCACATACATGTATACAGTCACATAGAAATTGAATCAAAGGATGTTTTCATGCAAGATCTTATATTTAAGTCCTTTTTTTTTTTTTCATTCTTTCTTTAGCAAGTAATTCTCCAATGGTTGAATCAAAGGATGTTTTCATGCAAGATCTTATATTTAAATCCTTTTTTTTTTTGTGATTCTCTCTTTAGCAAGTAATTCTCCAATGGCGTCTCCAGCATCAGTGAGGCTACATGCTAAAAGTCCAAGCAGTGGGCGCTCTTCGACAAGTGCTAACACAGGGTCCAGCAGCGCTAGAGTAAGATTAGCCGAGGAGAACAGAGCCAGACTTCAAGCACTTAATCGAGAAAGGTGAGTTGTAACTTATTCAGTTTTTATTCGTTCAAATGAATGTCTTGTGACTTCCAATAGATTTACAATCTACCAAGGTGTTTGTTCCTGATTCAACTTATGCCATTTTTTTCATTTGGAATAAATACCCCTTTGAGATAACAGAACGTTCCTCTTTGTAGATTTCATACCTTTTCAAATCTATCGTAACTCATGTTATGTTGATGATAACCACAAAACTAGTGTTATAATGGCATTTCTAAAAGCACACTCCAAGAGAACATAAACATTTTCCAGCTAGTGTAACAAGTACTTAGCTGGCATTTTTCCTGCTTTCATAAAGGTGTGCACGAAATCTGCTATTAGATACTTTATATTTTTATTGCAAAGGGGGATAAAGAAACCCTTCCCATGTCTGTCAACTTTTACTGGTCAGTGATTGATTGGTTAATTAGTTGATTGATTAAGCTTGATTTATTGAATGATTATTGTAGTTGTATGCTCTTGAACTTCCCTACCAACTTTCCAAACACCGTTTCTCTTTACTAATCGAATTGTTTATTTTTTATTTTCAATTTCATTGGTGATTAATTGATCTGTTTTTAGTGGATTTATTAATTTAATATATAAAATGAATAACATTTTTGTACAGGGAGAAAATTCTAAATGTTATTTTTGTAGTATATTGACTTTATCCCAAGAACATACTGATTTATCAAATGTGTCTGTCAGTTCTAATAAACATTCTTCCGCTGCAGTCTTTGTGTTTCCCCCTATAGGCCAAATATCCATTTCACTAAAGTGTTATATATTCACACTTCGTGACCTACTGTATTAGTTCTACAACATTGTCACCCTCAGAACCCCTACACAAACCAACAACTTTCCACACGGCAGAGCAACTTAAATTTGATTTAATGAAGGGAACTATGCATCTTGAATCTTGAGACTTCGTCTGTAGCTTATACTAAACAAATTTCTTGCTCAATATCTTTAAAGAATGTCAATTTGATTTAGATTTCCTCCAGTAGTATAATGATTGATATATGATTAAAGTTTTTGTGCTGTGTTGGATTTGACTCTAAGCCTTTGGATACATCCTTCCAATGTAATGATTGATTGCTTACACCGTGATCAACAAAACAGAGTGACAAACATGATCAAAGTATAATTCTGTAAATTGGCTAGATCGTAATATATTTATTTAAGATTACGGATCCATTAGTTTTGTTGTGGTCTTTTTTTTATTTCTCACAAATAACTCAAGCACCACACACTCATAAATTATGTGATAGAACTAATGTGACATTCTGTAAACTAAGTCTCACATAGTGAGGCCTACTGGAGGAGGTGAACCTAAGACTGTGGATTGGAAGACAAGCATATAGCCACCAATTACACATCCCTTCAACTTTTTGTACCTATCTGTATCTTGACTAATAAGTAGAATAGAAAATTCTCTAGTATGCTGTAGAAAGAGTAGATTTTAATTTCAAATGTTAAGATAAATGGTATCAAACCACCTGAATATGATTTTAATTATGATTATGAATTTAATGTAAATCAATATATATATAATAACCATGTGGTCAGAAGGACATATAGATATGAGAATTTCATTTCATTTATTATTTATTTATTTGATAATGCACGTTTACATTAGGTACAATACAACAAATTTTGGTCAGGGGCAGATTAAGCAAAATTTTACTACAACTCAAAGAGAATCAACTGCCAAATTAATAAATATTAACATAAAAAAACACATTTAAATACAAAATACATTATAAAGAGGCCTAATTCATAATTTTAGAAAATATAAACTTATTCTTACTTTATATATAAATAAATATCACTTATTACACACAAAAAAATGATATAAAAAGAAGATTACTGAAATTAAACATGTTAAAGATCAGTTATTAATTAAAAAACTATTTATAAGATTAAGGTCTATGAATGTAGGTAATTACTGTTTTAAAATTGGTAATAGCAGTGAAAAAGATTAACAAATAGAAAAAAAATGAATAAAGGGGTGATAATAATGAACCAATGAATATCCATGAGAGTGCTGGGAAGAGGTTTCAGTACTACAGATTTCCTGTTTGGTCCACACACTAGGAAATAGATTTACAGGTGAATTTCTATAAGCAATGGTCCTAGAAAATTGATGTAGAAAGGTTACATTGCTTGTGTGTGTGGAGATCACATGGATAATGTCTGAGATGGAGTGACAGTCAATTTTCCCAAATAAGCATTTGAGTACAAAAGATATGAGATTAAAATCATGTCGGAAGCTGAGAGGAAGAAGATGAAGCGATTCTAAACGGGCATAATATGGAGTGTCTCCTCGTTTCTCTTTTAGTATACCTCTAGAAACGAACCTCTGTATACGATGCCCTCTATAATTAATAAAGCATCTTCAGATAATTATCTGGTATTAAAACGTTTCAATTATTTACATTCAACTTGCTACATGCTAATGGTATTCTGCAGATTTGAAATTCACAATTTTTTGTCTGATAATTGAGAAAAAAAGGACATATAATTTGTTATTGTACTGTATGTTTTCTGTGATGTCAGACCAAAATAATGATTTGGCACCATGAGACACAAGACATTTATTGTATCTGCGCTTGAAGTCTTCGGATTAGGTAATTTCGTTGACGATTTTTCCCCAAGAGGTTTCGAAGAAAGGAAATGATAATGTCATTATAAAGTAATCTAAAGACACAAGGGAAATAAGCTTCTGTTTACCTATTCAGTGTTATCATATTTTTGTGCACTGTGACACACATAAAATGTAGTCTCTCTCCCTTTTATTTCCATTTTCACTGTCTGTCATCAAAATTCAACTATTGTCTAGTAGGATATACGAAATATATAAAAATAACAAGGTTTACCATTTTAACAATTTAAAAATGGAAGCAATTATTTTCAACATGTCAAAAAAAAAAATGTTTCCACATCATTTCAAGAACATTTCAAATACAGTACAGTAGAATCCCTACTTTGGGACACCCAAATGAGGGGACATCCTATTAGGGGTACACTTTTTTGGTCCCGTTGTTTTCCCCTTAATAAAGGGTTCTACTTTAGTATATAACTATACTAAGATATTTCACCTACTACTACGGTATCCAAGATTGGTTTGTAGAAATTGTAATAATTAGAGGGTAATATATTGAAGGATTTTATAGAGCATGACTTGCGTCTGTAATTGGCAAGTGCGCTTCATGTTGGATATGAATAATGTTATGTGAGCAGCCCTTGTAGATTACTATGTGAAGGAGTAAATTTCATGATGGCAGTAATCTATTGAAAATGAAAAATTTGAAATATTGAATTCAACTTTTTAACTTGCCACTTTTTTAACTGTGTAGGCTAATCAGTTAAGTTACTAATCATTCACTGATTCTGGCATTCCACTTTTTGATTAAGTACTTAATTGAAATGGCTTCCGCATATATAAAAGAGATGCAACAAACTTGTTAATTTATTTTTTTGTGTGTGATATTTCTCTTCTTCACTTTCTCCTTTCTTCCTTCTCTCTTTTTCTTTTCACTTCATTTCTTTTCTTTCTTTCACTTTTCTTTTAAACTTCCATTCTTTTTCCTTTTCTTTACATAAGATTCCTTTTCCTTTTTGTTTCTTTCTCTTCCCTTTCATTGCCCTTCCAATTCCAATCTTTTGGATTTTTTTTTTTGCATTTCTTTTTTTCTTTTCTGATCTTATATCTCTTTCTCTTTTTACTATCCATTTTTATCTTATTCACATTCTTTTTGTGTTCTTTTTTTTTTCTGCTTCCCAACTGACTGGCTGGATTTTACTCTTTCAACATTGACTAAAGGGTACAGGCTGTCTTTACATCTATTTTTCAAATTGGAATTAAAAATGTGCTATTTTAACAGGCTTTTAATTGGTGACATTTTCAAAACGTTTCTCCCTCTAGCATTTTTTGTCCACATTCAAATCGATTGACAGTTTACTTAAAAACAGGATATGGTTAGTAATTAATTCTCATTCAAAGATGGAAATTACATTCCAGGTCATTCACACCGTGTTATTAAGTACTGTTGTAGGTGTAGCATTAGTAGTGCTTACATAAAAAATGTTTTGTTCTAAGCAATCACTTAAATCAAGGTGTTTTGAAATGTGATTCTTAGAAAATTTGAAAACAGTAACTTTTTAAATATTTTATATTTACCTACTGAATTTACTGAATTAAAAAAATTAGATATTTTTGGCCAATTGACAAATGTGTTTAGTGAAGCTAATTCCATATTTCAGATGGAGGAATGTAAAGTATTCTGTACATTATGAACCACTATAAAAAATAGAAAAATGACAAGTGTTGTGATTTGGCCTTTGAATCTAAAGTTTGGGGTTTGATTCCCACAATGTCCATTTTACATGTGCGCTTGGGCGAGGCCTCTTTTGTAACCTTCTTTGTATTTATCATTGGATAATGCTTAATAAACATGATGAGATGGATTACTCTCCCAGAAAGCTGGAAATGTGTTTCATTTATCAAAATGGCAGGGACTTATCTGCAGATAGAAGCCCCTGGCTATGATGTGCTAAGTTAGTCCTACATATTATTGTGGATGCGAATATAACAAAAAATAACTTTCTCATCTAATTGTATGCATATTATCCGTTGTGGCCTACTAATGGAATGTGTAAATAGAAAATCGTGATCAGCCGCTAACAGTGCTATGTTACAATTTTATGTGCGGTCGCCATGAAAACCGGAATTTGCTATTTCTATAATACTAACCTGAGGATTAAGAAACCATGGTAACCACTGTTGTGGATTTACCAAGGTAACAATGTATTACAATGCCAAGATGTTTGCCAAAAAAGAGGAAATTTATTGCAATATGTGCTAAATAAGAAAAGCATAATTAATTAATATATTGAAAGTTATAACAATCAAATTTTCTTACAGTATTTTAGCATTTCTTTATTAGATTATTATCCATCTTCCATATTAGAGATTTATCCCCCTCTCCACCCCTGACATTCTCTTTTAAGAATTAAGTATTTTCATCTTTTCTCTTTGTATTGTAATGTCAAATAAAGTTATTATTGAGAGATGCATATTCATTTATGGTCTTTATGTTAAGTATCATCTGTTTCTGCAAAAATCAATGGTTCAGTATTATAATGGTCTAAATATCTATATTCATCTCAGTATATTGTTTGTAAGATAGTTTATCTCTATTTACCTCAGTAATTCCTTATTAAACTGGTCATCCATTGCTGAAACTGGTCATTCATTGCTGACCAGTTTATCGTAATTTGCAGTTCAATGTTGACCATCAATCACTTGTGTTGTCTAGTTGGTCAACATTAAGGGTGAGTGATGATGCAGTTCCATTGATTCATCAACCCTTATAACAGGTGATATTTTTAGAATTTACTAATGAAGACTGTCTATGTTGAACGTATAAACTTGAAAAGTAAGATTCAATTTGAATTCCTTAATTTGTATAGTATAGTAAAGTAGCTGTTAGCCCATTGCACTAAGCCTCGGCATTGTGTGTTAGGGTGGCCAGTAGCTTTTAATATAAATTGGTGGAACAAGGAATTATTTTTTTATTAATATCCTCAGCTTTAACAGACATATAAATAATTATGTAAAAAATTAAAATCCAATTCGGCTTTGTTCAAACGAAGAGTAATCTTTTCATATTTTCTTAATAAAGAAACTGGTAATCTTCTTGAACTGAAATCCTTGATAATAGAACCAGATGGATGTAAGTTGACAAAAAATACACAAAAGATTTAATGGAAGACATGTTTCAGGTCTACAGGAAAAGTATTTGGTTCATTTCTGTTGTGTTTTTTGTAACTGATGATGGGTTGAAGGTAACCCGAAACATTTACTAATTATGTAAAATTGCAAATACAGTAGGCCTACATAAGATCCTTATCAGATTAGATAGCTTAATAAATACTCCCAGAAGAATGGTGAGAAATTTCTATCTCCATTAGATTACAAATTTATAAATCCTTCATTTAATAACTTAGTCATACTATAAAATATAAAACATATGTAAAGTGATTTTAAATAATATATAATAGTATAACATAAGAAGTGTCTCCCATGGGAACTGTAAGGAGATTAAATTTTTAGCCTGAGAGTAATTTCATAAAGTCCTTATAAGTAAAGGATTGAGATTTGTGTTAGTTGAGATCATTCCAAATATGGCAATCAGTGGCAACTTATGTCTCAGACTTTATAATTGAAACTTAAGTTTAAGATTTAGCTAAAAAAACTTAGTTTTTCGACTTCACTAGAATGATACTTCAGTTTCAATTTAATAATTAAACTTTAATGTTATATTTATTGAGAAAAACATCTACAATATAAGATAATAGTGTAAAATTTACTGATTTATGATGGATTTTGATTAATAATGAAAATTTGTATTTGCACATGTTTAGCACTTGTCAGATACCATTAATAACAGCATTTAACTAGCATTGAAGGGTTCATCGTCATCTAATTCATTATCGTATACTTTCTTGCTCCAGAGGTACTTCTATCATTGTCTTTTATATCTGTTAAAAATTCACATACAATTTTGGCAATTGGTTTTATGCAGTCTGTAGTTATCAGACCATTTTAAGTACGACAATAATAATTGTAGCTTCAACCTCTAGAAGTCGATGAACCTCAGAAAGATTTTTGAACTTCAAAGAAAGAAGGTGCCTCATAAATTCTTAACTATTATTACTTATTGTCATATTCATTGTTATTGGTACTATTATTACTCTGTGATTGACAAGCCAAAATATTCTCATATCCTTATTGCTATAGAGATTGACACATTTTGTGAATAGGTCACCAAGTTTTAATAAATAAGTGAGTGAATAAATGCATCTGAGTCTAGAAATAAACATAATACTGTATCTATATGATTATGAACCAGTTTTAAAACTGAATTTGTTTTTTTATTCCAGGTAGGTAAATTCGTAACTATTATTACTTTATTATTGTCATTTTCATAGTTATTGGTGGTATTATATATTCCCATATCCTTCTTGCCAGTAGATCAGTAACATTTCAGTGGATAGGTCACCAAGTTTAAATTATACTGTTAATGAATGATTAAATGCATCTAGTCTAGAAGGAATATACATGATACTGTATCAATATGATTATGAACCAAACAAAGCTTTTAAACTGAATCTGGATTTTTTTCATGCAACAGCAGTATGACTTGGGGCTATAAAACGTTATGTACCATGAATGTTGTTATACTCCAATGAAGCGTGCTATTACAAGGTTTCTTCAAATACGTCCAAAATTTATGTTACAGAGTCATTGGTATTGAAACCTGACTCCTACAATACTTGAACCTGCATTTAAATAATTCATCTATTTATGCCTCTTTACAATGTAAACATCCTAAGGTGTATGTTCATTGATATGCAATGTGCGTATTTATAACAACATCTTTATTTTTTTTTCAATTACAAATTTGTCATATATACATTTAAAATATAAAGCCCAACACATCAAATGGTCATCTCTAAACCCCTGGTCAATAACAAATACATTAAAAGTATATTAAAATAAATAGAAAAGTAGAAGAAAATGAGAAATCATATGAATTGTTAAAGTAAATCTCTTGCAAGTAGCACTTCAAATAAATTTTCAGTAATTTTATTTGATTGAGATCTCCTTCACCATGCGCAGTTTTAAGTAATTCTGAAACATGAGTCGTTTTTTTTCCCATTCATTGGTGACAGCATGGAGAATATTATCCATTATGGATGTGGACTTTTCAGCGATTGTCAATTACTATTTTTATTTATTAACATTTTAAAAATTGATTCTCATCTGACAGCAAGCGACTCGCTACTTACTAAATGTGTGATGGTCTATAAGTGAAATGAAACTGTAGCTTGATGGTTAAGATGCTGCCATTCAAACACTTCAATAACAACTCCATTCCCTAAGCCTCATAAAAAGACTTACTTTTGCATTGTTTCATCCTGTAATTAGCAAGTCTACTTACTTTTGAGACTGAAATAAATTTCTCATTATAAATCTTAATGGGTGGAATTGTTAAAAGACATTCTGGATTTTTATAGGGTTTCAACCCAAAACCAGGGATTTGACAAGCATATCACTAGCCACAGCACCATTTCCACATCCAAATACAGCAGCTGTAAGCCCAGTATATAGCAGCATGTCTGTACCACTCAGTTTATCATTTTTCTATTATTCATTGTAGATATAGCAATAAAGGTGCTATTATTCCCATTCCTGAATTCTATGTTTGATACCTACAAAGGCAATGCCTGTCCTCTGTAACTTCCCTCACTCCCCTTTGATTTCATCCTCCAATAAGTTTATTACCATCTTTTGTTACTCGGTTTTTGCTTGTTATATCTTAATGTACAGAATTTTGTCAACAGGCAGTCTTACCCCCGCTCACCTAATTACGCTAACAATGCGGACGCCTGCATAAGAATAGCAGCCTCAGTCAAACTAATGAATTCATTATCGCAACACTATTTCCTTTATCAGGTCTAAGAATTACATATTTATTGCGTAGGATTTTAAAGTATCAATTTAAGTTGTGGTTATCAAAATCAAGAAAGTTACATGTCATGGCACAAATTGAGTTCTTAATCTTTTCATGTTTAATAAGTGATTTAGGTAGAGCATCAGCATTATGAAGTTGTTCCCAAATTGATTCTGCGTAAACAAACATTCAGAATTTTTAGGTCGTGTTTCTAATCCATTACGGATACCAAATGTTAAGACAGATTCCTCTTCTTTAGATAATGTTTCACCAGTTAAGTTAGTGATTCCTACACGTGATTAGTGATTAGTTAGTGATTCCCATTCCCATGAATCCCAACACGATGGCATGTATTTCAATACTTGGAGTATGTATTATACTTTCTTAGTGATTTCTGTGGTTCGGGTTCCTACACGTTCCCTTGATTATTGCATGTTTACGTAACTAGTAGTAAGGTTTGGAAAAAATGAAGTTCTTTATTTCGTCCATCATTCTGTCCAGTCAGGGTTCCGAGTTTTAACTCAAAACCTAATCTCTAACATTTTATACAATAGAGTATTCATCTAACCTTGAAAAAAAATCCACTCCTCATACATTGTAATAAAACTGATTACAAAATGCCTTCCGTTGTACAGCGTGCTAATTCTAGCATTGGACTTAAATTATTTTTGTCTGCAGCCTACAGCTAAACTAAATGACCACTTCAGCAGGCTTACAATGTTGCAACATCCATCATGGTAAGGGGATGGATTCCAAGGTATGGATCCAAGGATGAGGAGTCTCAAAATGCAGAACCTTTTTAGTATAAGTCTGATTGATTTTGACATTTAATGTAATGATAGATGTTGAGAGTTAGTGAAACTGCTACAAACTACTTATAGTATTGTTAACCAGAGGGTAGGTCATTCTTCATGCTTTGATGAATGAGTATGCGCTTTGAAAAACTTTAAGTACTGTTAACCTCAGGATAGGTCATTTCTCATGTTTTAATCAATGGGAATGCTGTATATAGTTGCTGGCTGTCTGAATTTGTCTCAACAACATTTTTTTAGGAACTGATCCACAGTATCATTTGAATTTCAATTACTGTACCATTTGTATGAGCATCCACTCAGTATATTGAAGTATTGGGTTCAAATCCAGGCCACTGTAATTTTGTTTATGCATGTATCTCTTTGGGGAATACATTAACTGTTGTTATTCAAGATGAAGTCTTTGATTTCATAATTTGATAACAAGACTGAAATCATTTAATGCTACAGAGGACAACAGCAAATGGAAAAGAGAAAAGAGCTCAATGCTTATTTCTGGCATGTCAATGAATCGTAAAAACCGACCAATCAAAACAATCAGACAGGAATATGCGCTTTCACAAACACAGTGTTTCCATAAAAACGCTACACGTTTTTGCTGACTTCTTTTGCGACGCTACAGTAATTGGTCAGTTGAATTGAGGAGCGTTCTGATTGCGTCAGGGACAACTACAGAATGCAGTGTAACAATTGCAATAAAAAAAACTGTAGCAACAGTGTAGCGAGTGTATGGAAACCAAGCTTATCATGTGTTACTATGAGGCTTTTGATTTATATCACCTTAGCAACTATATCCAAGGGGTGGGCTTAGAGGAAATGTCAATTGTGCCTCAAAAATTGGCGTAATTAGTCGGAATACAAGACATTAATGACTAGGTACAGTGCCATCATCTTTTCTATGATACTCTAATCATATAGCGCTGCATATATCCTTTCTACTACATTAAAAGAAATTATATAAAGTGCAAACACTTCCAAATGACAATGATAACATATTTAATGTTCATATGTTGTACAGTACGTTTATCAACCATGGAGAAATACTTGATAGTGATTAATGTCACTTTTGGTACTACTCAGGTTTATACTCCTACTATTGCTGTATTTGTATATTTTCATATCTTTTTATGCATCGAATATGTTTTTCTTTTCTTGAAATTGGCTATATCATATACTGTAGATTTCAATCTTAAATTTTTAAGTTGGTTTTTGTCCATAAATTCTTAGATTAATTGTGTCTTGAAAAGACCACTTCCTTTTAATTGAAGCAAGCCAAACAGCCCTAAATTGGTTTGAAGATTGGCCGAAGCACTCACTAATATTGACAAAAACCAGCTACAGTATTTGATGACAAAATCTTAAGTTTTATACCTTCAGCTGAGGAAGCGAATGACCTAAAGTTTATCGGGGTAGATGTATTATTAGTTTGACTTTATTTTAATGAGAATAAGTCCTGCGAGAAAATAAACAAGTGGAATATCATTCAAGTTACAACTGGGCGTCAAGGTGTTATTACTGCAGTGTTAGTTTTAAATCATGTGATGGCTGAGGAGGAGGAAATTGACTGTGATGATCTGAGTTTATTACCTCCAATTTATCCCCTTAAATTCATACTTGAAATATTAGTATTTAAAAAAATACAATACATTTTAATAACTAATTGAGCCTCATTAAATACTCAATGAAGGTGTTTGGATTTTTATTTACATAATGTACTTACTTGTATGTTATTGAATTTTGATTGTATCTCTAGATATAAGGCACTTAATTTTTAAATGTATTAATCATTTTATTTTAATAATTTATCTTTATTTATATTACGTTTTATAGTATTGTTACGGTTCATCCACAACTTTTTAGCATGCAAAACATTGATTTTTTTACTCCTCTATAGGCCTACTAATGATTTCCTATGTGCAGTACGATAACTGACGATGGTAGTAGACTGCCGAAACATGTCTTGTTGGGGCTGTTAAGGCCATAATATACTGGATTAAATATAGGCTTTGCCTATGATGAAGATACAATCTGTTGTGTTGTTTTTTGAAAAATAATTTAATGATAAATAAATGTCATCATACAAGAGCCACCATGGAGAGATGCTCATGGTTGTATGTGCAGCCATTTATTTTTTGGCTTTATTGTTTGTAAATCATAAATATATTATTAAATAAATTTATCTGGTTCTTTTATTCAGTGTTGTTTGTACTACTGTTGTTGCCTTGTAGTGTGTGATAAAAACATTTGCCCATTTTTAAATATAAATACCATTCTCATGTACTTCATTTTATTGTCATCAACATAATTGCTGCGAAGCAGCCAATTCATATTCTTGACAGCAATTTGACCTCTGAAAGGTCATTGTTTGTCAAAAAACAAGGGCCTAAGACGACTGAAAAGCTGAGTTTCCTTCTTTCGTTCTGCCGGGTAAAATCAATTACTTTAGGCGACGTTTGTAGACTAACCAACACGTACGAACGTCTGCATGTCGCGCTAGCCTTATCCTACTCTAGGCCTAGACTAGTTAGGATGGTATAGGCCTAGCCTTGAAGGGACGAAGGTCCCAATGAAAAACAACGTCACTCCTTGATAGCTAACATTGTCTATTTAACATCACAATAATTCATTATTAGACCTATATTTGTTTTTGAATTGTACTCCACAAATCTCAGCCGATACCTCGCATAACTCGAGTAA
>NW_022732572.1:692563-692809 GCF_011630105.1 Anneissia japonica
AATGTCGCTCTTTGATAGCTAACATTGTCTATTTAACATCACAATAATTCATTATTAGACCTATAGTTGTTTTTTGAATTGTACTCCACAAATCTCAGCCGTTACCTCGCACAACTCGAGTAACGTCTCGTATCTATTGTCGTGACGTCATGGCTCGCTGGCTCACACTTGCGGTCTCGCACTTGTGATCAAATAACACGCTGGCTCGCACTTTGGCAACACTCTTTGGCAGTCAACTCGCCCCAA
>NW_022732572.1:692829-711178 GCF_011630105.1 Anneissia japonica
GGTAACTTGCCCCATAAAAAAATGTACACTTCCTAGACCATGCAGTCTTCAAAATAAAAATTGTAACCTTTGGTAATCAACTACATTTTCCACATACATAGAAATTTTTGAAACTTTTTTTGAAAAAAAAACCTAAACCATAATTCACCACTTATACACTTTTTGACAAAAATGAAAAATTACGACTTTGTTACCCAATTAGAAGTGTTCTAATATAGACAATGGGTCGTGTCTCATATTATTTGTTATATTTTTATTATTCATTATTTTCACTTGACTCGCATAAATAATTTTGTTCGAAGAACATTTATATGCAGTTGTACTTCGCAGCACTTCACTTGCAATTTGCAATTTCTAGTATAAATATAAGGTTGACGATAAATTGAAGTTGGTGGTAGGATGATGAAGATGACCCCAGTTAAATAACCTGCTTATCATCCCTCTTAAATAACAACTAAAACCCTTTTGTTACTAAGTAGATAAAGGTACATTAGTAAATCAACTGAGCTTAAAATTCTTGCGCTAAATCTTTGAACAGTGCCGTTGCCAATTGCCTGCATCAAGGTCTAGTTTTTAATTTAGTATTGATTCCTGCCGGAAAAAGTTAATTAGTTGTCAAGTCCAGTGCTATCCTATGGAATGGTCAGTTAATTAAATCTATGATCTGTGTATTAAGCTGACAGGTGTGTTTAAGATCACAAAAAGAAACCATTAAATTCAAACGTTCTTGTGTTGTGCTAGGAAATGTGTTGCAATTGAATTATCAATATCTTGCTTTTGTTTAGGTGTGGAAGCTTAGTACCAGTGCTCTTCTGTATTTCATGATTACTAAATGCTACTCCATGACTAACTTGAATGTTTAAATGTTTGTTTCTGTTTTCTTTTATGTTTGTACGAGATATATATTTAGTATTAGAATACAAAGATACTAGAAATTTGTCTTCAAATACAAAGAAATTTAGACATTTAATGTACTGTGTATACTGAATTCCCAAATACATTAGCATGTGGCTCAAGGGAGGGCAGTATGACAGTATTGATTGTGTATCCAATGATTGGTATAATGATGTCTGTGTATTGCAGCTATGCCTTTAACGTAGCGCCCTCTAGATAATTAACATATATCTGTCTTTGGCATTGCCGCGTCTATCGATCGGATAAATTGTGATAATTCAGCTGTCTTGGTTGTTTCTCGGTGTATTGACACAGTTTCTCATTAAGAACGTGTCTGCCCAACTAATTATCCTATCTGTGTGTTTTTTTATAGTGTTTATGGTATTCTGTCTTTTCCGTTCATTGACCACTTACTGTCTGCATTTGTGTCTGTACTCTTTAATAAAATCAGTGAGCGGAATAAATAATTAGAATCATTTAGAGGTGACACACTGTAACATAGAATGTTTCAACCTCAGCCCTACCATGGTTAAGGTTGAAGTGGGTGTAACCCTTTTGTGAGATACGCTGATAATGCCACTGTCTATTCCTGTCTATATTACCTACCTGTATCCCATTTTCCTCTTCTTTCATCCACTATTATCTGTCTGCCAACCAAACCAACCTTTAATTCCAATTACCTCATCAAACTTTAACTATATCTGTGTATCTGATGACTTGCCAGGTACTCAGTACCTCAGTACATCAGCCTTCTTACCTACTTATCAATTACCAAGTATGTATCTACATATAAATAAGGCATCCATGTCTTCTAATATGATCCTTAGTTATTAAAGTCCTGCAGTTTTTTTGTCCCTATATGGCTTGCAAATTTATGCATAATAATCGTATCCGCCTCTTGTTTTGATTGGTTGAATATTATATCTCAACTACATTATATGTTCTATTCACTCACCTGAGTCAACATCCACTGTTGGTGAAAGCAGTAAAATAAATTCCATAAGTCAGTTGTGAGTGCTACTTTCTTAATTGTCTGATAATTAGTTTTAATTATTATTAGTAATCTTTTGCTCTAAATCAATCATAGGGAAACATGTTCACTTTAAAAACATTATAATAATCAACCTTCATATTTTCAGAAGTACATCTACAGGCTGTCAGTACCAGTGGTGTATCTAGGGAATGGGCGGGGAGGCGCACGCCCCCAAAATTTGTGAATTAGCGCCCCTCAACTGATCATCGAGCTCCCTCACTTCACCTTCGCACCCCCATCAGCACCCCCATTTCAAGACTCCTACTGTAGATATGGCACTGGTCAGTACTAAGGATATAGTCTACTGAATATGAAAAAGACATGCTCATATATTTTTATCAATTCAATAACTACTACCATCATATATTTAAAATAATAGCATATTAAAAAAGTTAAATTATGATTGAATGATTGAGTTGATAATGAGACTGTAGTAGAGGAAAATAGCTGCAAACAGTATAGTATAGGAAAATAGCTGCAAACTGATGCTTACAGCTATGAGTAGCGTACACTGTCGGTCACCGTTAAAGTTGATTGGAGATTTTTTATAAGAGGAAGATATTTAGCTTTAGTAGAACAAATTATAACACATGCACTTGATATAATTTTGCAAGGAGAACAGGAAGCATTCAGTGAAACACCATTTTGAAATACAGTAATGTTAAGTATGTTTTAAAGTATTTGTGAAGTACTCTTGAAAGGTGTACCATCAGTCATAAAATATAGAAAAACTCTTTAAAACGTCAATTACAATGAAAAGCTCATTTAATAAAACAAAGACTCAAGACTAATTAGTGAATCCTCTGGTTTTTTTCTCATTTAATAAGTAATAGGATAACATAAGTTGATGACTTCCTCCAATAAAACTCTGATTAAGACAATTACAAAATTTGTTGCTTTGCCAACCTTTCATTAAAAAAAATTGATAACTTGCCTATTTCCATGGATTCTATACAAAAATTTAGGAAGAGTACTGTTACGTAGCTACATCTTACAAAGGACTTAACGATCCATAACTGCAGGGCAACAGGGCAGTATGGACCAGTACACTGGGGTAAACTAACCCCCTACTCATCTCAAAAGATGTACTGGGTTTTTTAAAGTGCACTGAGCTAATAGTGAGCACGGGGCCCACGGTTTATAGTACTTAATCCGAGGAAAGACTTGTTCCACTACCAGAACCATGCCACTCGAACCAATATTGTTTATGTTTCTGTTAAAATATTGAGCTAATATGCATTCAAACATAAAAATTAAGTATTTAATGTATTCTTCAGGTCGTAACATTTAGAGAGTGAGTATGATCGTTGAATATTTCGAACACTTGCATATGAAAAACATTATTGCTGTAGTTCATTTGCAGAGTCTATGCCAAAAATCAATATCCCCATCCAATATGTAAATATTAACGCATCATAATTAACTAGATCATCTTAATCATTCACCAAGTAATAATCTCCTAATGCTCGAGCTCACATTCACCCTTTAGTCATCTAAAAAAAAAATATTAATAAACATAATATATGAATAAACATGAAAATGCTAATGTATTAAACATCATTTTTCAAATGAATAACTAAAGTTATGGAAATGAATAATCATAATTATGCTAATGAGCAAAACATGATTTTTCTAATGAATGAACATGAGTCATTAAATTTATAAATTAGAATTTTAATTATGAAATAGAAAGGAATGCCAGTGATTGATTTAAAATTCTATTTTTGATGGACAACCTAGTTCATACTATAGCTCATTAAAAAATATGTCCCTCTTGGGTTGTTTAATTGGGTAGTCCAAGCCTTGGAGTCCAGTATTGATACGCCTCTGATATGCCTTAATGCACGCTAAGGAGCAGGGAGTGATTACTCATCGACTCATACTCTGCATCCATATCTTATTAACATATCAGCATTGTTGTGGCTAGCGTACTGTAGGTAGATTACGATGTACGAGTAGATTTTCTCAATGGTAAGTTACTAATGAATTCTCTCTTGATAGTATTTTGATTTTAGGATGGTATTAACAATTATTTGTTTGTAAAAATTTCTAGATTTATCAGTTATATTTTAGACATGGAATTGTGCTATTATGTAGTGGTTCAATTGTAGAAGTATGCTTATCTAGTATTGTATTCCTATAGTGTATATTTAATTGTGTGTGTTGCTGATGCATATTTTCACAACTAATTCTATACACCTTGTAAATATTAGGATGTATATGGACCAGCATTAATAGTGCTCTGTTGTTCATTGACAAGTTAATAGTTCTATTATTTCCTTGATCTTTATTCCTAGTTTCTCTTTCCTATCCGGTTAGCCAACATGATCTACTGTATCTTTTTTTATTTCCTCCATCTTTATTCCCTCTTTCCTATACAACCTAATTGTTCTGTCGCTTTCCTCTTTTCTAATCTTCATTATATGACCTCCCTCAAATACCTTTTGCTTCAAAAATGTGTCACATATGTTTGATGAAAAGTATGAAATATAGTTTAATGAATATATAAATAAAAATACCATTCACAAATCCTAAACCTCTAATGAAATTCAAAGGCGATATTTTACAGTACATGGCCTTGTACAAAACCAACTCCAAGGTGTAACTAGATTTTGCGTATAAACCAAAATTTCGTATTAGTTATCAATATATTTCTTATTTGTTATTATAGCTTATATTTCTCATATTGTAACGTGATCAATGTAATAACAACCTTTTGGTTTAAGAATCTACAGTTACATGGTGACAGTGCTCTTACATAATTTGTTAAGTTATGTATAGTTACATAGAATTCGTAACAGCTATTCATATAACTGATTATGGTATATTAAATTATTATTTGTTATTAAAGTTGTTTATATGTAGTTATATAATTGCTTGACAGTTATTTATATAGCTACGTAGTTTTATTGACAAGTGTGCCTATATAATTGAATGATTAATTATAATGTTATTTTATACATGGCTTTGTCAGGTAGCATTTCTATATTTATATCCTGGTGTCTTATATTTTACTGATGTTGAATCGTTCATACATAAATTTGATCAAAGTTATCCTATGAAAGAATTGATTGTTAATTAATCTTTATTAGGTTTCGTTATATTTAAAGCGCAAGTTTTTGCTGTGTCAAAGTGTAGCAAATAATGAGGTCGTACTGTGGAAAAGGTCCTTGAAGTCGTAGCGTAACCCTGAACACTGACTTGCTGAATTGTGTACGGGTGTGGTCTGTGACTACTTAACCGCTGTAAAGAGCTGCTAGCTACATGTTCACATCATTCCACAACTGTAGAGGCTGAAATAAACCATAGCATTGGGGTAACCCCTATTCTTCTGAAAAGATGGGTTCTTTAAAGCTGGCCTCCATGTCCAGGTCCTTATCGATAAGACTTGCTTCTACCAACCAAACAATGGGCAAGGAGCATCTCAAGCCAGCGCTGATGTTAAGGCTTAGTTAACGGCACCCTTGCGTTACTGTTCGGCCGCTCGACTTGTCCAAGTCCCATACTGTATAAGTGCATATCATTTTTCTAAAGTATGCGCAAGATGTATTCTGATCTCTATACTCTGGTTATAATGATAACAGTCCACCATTTATAAAGCATGACGTTAACATGGAGTAACAAGACATAATCAATATTTATTTCTGTTCACTTCTACAAAGTGTTCGTTTGAACTTATCTGCATGTACCACTTTCTGTGACACAAACAAAATCTAGTATTACATACGTAATGATGCTATAAATCACATGGTGACATAATCTATGCGGCCTTTTGTTTTTGTAATTTAACCTATACTGTGATATATTTCAAGTAAGTCTAATAATAATTATAAGGGTAGTGATGAATATGATAATAATGATAATATGATAATAAATATTATTTCTTTTATGTACTATCTGGCAAAATCGAGAAATGATCTAAAAACACTTAAATGATATAATATTAAGTCAATCTAAAAATTTAGTTAGTTTATTCTAAGTTCCAACATAACATAGGGTTTATAGTATGCAAAACAATAGAACCCTTTTTTTATTTGCTTTTTGAATTGCTTGTACTTGAGCAGAAATACTTGATTCACTTTAAGAAACATTGAATTTAATTATGCATGATTGGTTCTCAACCTCTCTTCTCCCTTAACTTTATTTGATTTGTATGAAAACGTGATGAATTTAACATTTGTCAAGATGCGTTCTGAAAGCATTCCATTTTTTAGCATTAAAATCCAGACACTTTGAAAAGGTCAAACGAGGCTGCTACCATATAGCTTTCAATTAAACGCACATTGGGTCAATAATTCTGAGTAATTCTTGTTTGGATGCGAAATGAATCACAAATCGGAGTAGTTAAAATCAATGAGTATGCTTTTCTAAAAGTTAGGGTTTGAATGATAATAGAAACGAAGAGCATTCACATGTTCTTTATATTACTGTTCATCTATTGTACAATGAAATATCATAGCTAGTGTAGAAAGCATTCACATGTTCTTTATATTTACTGCTCATCTATATTGTACAATAAAATATCATAGCTAGTATGGATAGCATTCACATGTTCTTTATATTACTGCTCATTTATATTGTACTATAAAATATTATAGCTAGTACGAAGATCATTCACATGTTCTTTATATTACTGCTTATCTATTGTAATATTGTACAATAAAATAGCATAGCTTGTGTGGATAGCATTCACATGTTCCTTAAATTATATTACTGCTCATCTATATTTTACTATAAAATATTATAGCTAGTACGAAGAGCATTCATATGTTCTTTATATTACTGCTCATCTACAGTATATTGTAAAATAAAATATCAGCTAACATGGATAGCATTCCCATGCCTGTCTCTTATACACATCTAGATGTGTATAAGAGACAGGTGTCAAAGTGTAGCAAATAATGAGGTCGTACTGTGGAAAAGGTCCTTGAAGTCGTAGCGTAACCCTGAACACTGACTTGCTGAATTGTGTACGGGTGTGGTCTGTGACTACTTAACCGCTGTAAAGAGCTGCTAGCTACATGTTCACATCATTCCACAACTGTAGAGGCTGAAATAAACCATAGCATTGGGGTAACCCCTATTCTTCTGAAAAGATGGGTTCTTTAAAGCTGGCCTCCATGTCCAGGTCCTTATCGATAAGACTTGCTTCTACCAACCAAACAATGGGCAAGGAGCATCTCAAGCCAGCGCTGATGTTAAGGCTTAGTTAACGGCACCCTTGCGTTACTGTTCGGCCGCTCGACTTGTCCAAGTCCCATACTGTATAAGTGCATATCATTTTTCTAAAGTATGCGCAAGATGTATTCTGATCTCTATACTCTGGTTATAATGATAACAGTCCACCATTTATAAAGCATGACGTTAACATGGAGTAACAAGACATAATCAATATTTATTTCTGTTCACTTCTACAAAGTGTTCGTTTGAACTTATCTGCATGTACCACTTTCTGTGACACAAACAAAATCTAGTATTACATACGTAATGATGCTATAAATCACATGGTGACATAATCTATGCGGCCTTTTGTTTTTGTAATTTAACCTATACTGTGATATATTTCAAGTAAGTCTAATAATAATTATAAGGGTAGTGATGAATATGATAATAATGATAATATGATAATAAATATTATTTCTTTTATGTACTATCTGGCAAAATCGAGAAATGATCTAAAAACACTTAAATGATATAATATTAAGTCAATCTAAAAATTTAGTTAGTTTATTCTAAGTTCCAACATAACATAGGGTTTATAGTATGCAAAACAATAGAACCCTTTTTTTATTTGCTTTTTGAATTGCTTGTACTTGAGCAGAAATACTTGATTCACTTTAAGAAACATTGAATTTAATTATGCATGATTGGTTCTCAACCTCTCTTCTCCCTTAACTTTATTTGATTTGTATGAAAACGTGATGAATTTAACATTTGTCAAGATGCGTTCTGAAAGCATTCCATTTTTTAGCATTAAAATCCAGACACTTTGAAAAGGTCAAACGAGGCTGCTACCATATAGCTTTCAATTAAACGCACATTGGGTCAATAATTCTGAGTAATTCTTGTTTGGATGCGAAATGAATCACAAATCGGAGTAGTTAAAATCAATGAGTATGCTTTTCTAAAAGTTAGGGTTTGAATGATAATAGAAACGAAGAGCATTCACATGTTCTTTATATTACTGTTCATCTATTGTACAATGAAATATCATAGCTAGTGTAGAAAGCATTCACATGTTCTTTATATTTACTGCTCATCTATATTGTACAATAAAATATCATAGCTAGTATGGATAGCATTCACATGTTCTTTATATTACTGCCTGTCTCTTATACACATCTAGATGTGTATAAGAGACAGATGTTGAATCGTTCATACATAAATTTGATCAAAGTTATCCTATGAAAGAATTGATTGTTAATTAATCTTTATTAGGTTTCGTTATATTTAAAGCGCAAGTTTTTGCTGTGTCAAAGTGTAGCAAATAATGAGGTCGTACTGTGGAAAAGGTCCTTGAAGTCGTAGCGTAACCCTGAACACTGACTTGCTGAATTGTGTACGGGTGTGGTCTGTGACTACTTAACCGCTGTAAAGAGCTGCTAGCTACATGTTCACATCATTCCACAACTGTAGAGGCTGAAATAAACCATAGCATTGGGGTAACCCCTATTCTTCTGAAAAGATGGATTCTTTAAAGCTGGCCTCCATGTCCAGGTCCTTATCGATAAGACTTGCTTCTACCAACCAAACAATGGGCAAGGAGCATCTCAAGCCAGCGCTGATGTTAAGGCTTAGTTAACGGCACCCTTGCGTTACTGTTCGGCCGCTCGACTTGTCCAAGTCCCATACTGTATAAGTGCATATCATTTTTCTAAAGTATGCGCAAGATGTATTCTGATCTCTATACTCTGGTTATAATGATAACAGTCCACCATTTATAAAGCATGACGTTAACATGGAGTAACAAGACATAATCAATATTTATTTCTGTTCACTTCTACAAAGTGTTCGTTTGAACTTATCTGCATGTACCACTTTCTGTGACACAAACAAAATCTAGTATTACATACGTAATGATGCTATAAATCACATGGTGACATAATCTATGCGGCCTTTTGTTTTTGTAATTTAACCTATACTGTGATATATTTCAAGTAAGTCTAATAATAATTATAAGGGTAGTGATGAATATGATAATAATGATAATATGATAATAAATATTATTTCTTTTATGTACTATCTGGCAAAATCGAGAAATGATCTAAAAACACTTAAATGATATAATATTAAGTCAATCTAAAAATTTAGTTAGTTTATTCTAAGTTCCAACATAACATAGGGTTTATAGTATGCAAAACAATAGAACCCTTTTTTTATTTGCTTTTTGAATTGCTTGTACTTGAGCAGAAATACTTGATTCACTTTAAGAAACATTGAATTTAATTATGCATGATTGGTTCTCAACCTCTCTTCTCCCTTAACTTTATTTGATTTGTATGAAAACGTGATGAATTTAACATTTGTCAAGATGCGTTCTGAAAGCATTCCATTTTTTAGCATTAAAATCCAGACACTTTGAAAAGGTCAAACGAGGCTGCTACCATATAGCTTTCAATTAAACGCACATTGGGTCAATAATTCTGAGTAATTCTTGTTTGGATGCGAAATGAATCACAAATCGGAGTAGTTAAAATCAATGAGTATGCTTTTCTAAAAGTTAGGGTTTGAATGATAATAGAAACGAAGAGCATTCACATGTTCTTTATATTACTGTTCATCTATTGTACAATGAAATATCATAGCTAGTGTAGAAAGCATTCACATGTTCTTTATATTTACTGCTCATCTATATTGTACAATAAAATATCATAGCTAGTATGGATAGCATTCACATGTTCTTTATATTACTGCCTGTCTCTTATACACATCTAGATGTGTATAAGAGACAGATGTTGAATCGTTCATACATAAATTTGATCAAAGTTATCCTATGAAAGAATTGATTGTTAATTAATCTTTATTAGGTTTCGTTATATTTAAAGCGCAAGTTTTTGCTGTGTCAAAGTGTAGCAAATAATGAGGTCGTACTGTGGAAAAGGTCCTTGAAGTCGTAGCGTAACCCTGAACACTGACTTGCTGAATTGTGTACGGGTGTGGTCTGTGACTACTTAACCGCTGTAAAGAGCTGCTAGCTACATGTTCACATCATTCCACAACTGTAGAGGCTGAAATAAACCATAGCATTGGGGTAACCCCTATTCTTCTGAAAAGATGGATTCTTTAAAGCTGGCCTCCATGTCCAGGTCCTTATCGATAAGACTTGCTTCTACCAACCAAACAATGGGCAAGGAGCATCTCAAGCCAGCGCTGATGTTAAGGCTTAGTTAACGGCACCCTTGCGTTACTGTTCGGCCGCTCGACTTGTCCAAGTCCCATACTGTATAAGTGCATATCATTTTTCTAAAGTATGCGCAAGATGTATTCTGATCTCTATACTCTGGTTATAATGATAACAGTCCACCATTTATAAAGCATGACGTTAACATGGAGTAACAAGACATAATCAATATTTATTTCTGTTCACTTCTACAAAGTGTTCGTTTGAACTTATCTGCATGTACCACTTTCTGTGACACAAACAAAATCTAGTATTACATACGTAATGATGCTATAAATCACATGGTGACATAATCTATGCGGCCTTTTGTTTTTGTAATTTAACCTATACTGTGATATATTTCAAGTAAGTCTAATAATAATTATAAGGGTAGTGATGAATATGATAATAATGATAATATGATAATAAATATTATTTCTTTTATGTACTATCTGGCAAAATCGAGAAATGATCTAAAAACACTTAAATGATATAATATTAAGTCAATCTAAAAATTTAGTTAGTTTATTCTAAGTTCCAACATAACATAGGGTTTATAGTATGCAAAACAATAGAACCCTTTTTTTATTTGCTTTTTGAATTGCTTGTACTTGAGCAGAAATACTTGATTCACTTTAAGAAACATTGAATTTAATTATGCATGATTGGTTCTCAACCTCTCTTCTCCCTTAACTTTATTTGATTTGTATGAAAACGTGATGAATTTAACATTTGTCAAGATGCGTTCTGAAAGCATTCCATTTTTTAGCATTAAAATCCAGACACTTTGAAAAGGTCAAACGAGGCTGCTACCATATAGCTTTCAATTAAACGCACATTGGGTCAATAATTCTGAGTAATTCTTGTTTGGATGCGAAATGAATCACAAATCGGAGTAGTTAAAATCAATGAGTATGCTTTTCTAAAAGTTAGGGTTTGAATGATAATAGAAACGAAGAGCATTCACATGTTCTTTATATTACTGTTCATCTATTGTACAATGAAATATCATAGCTAGTGTAGAAAGCATTCACATGTTCTTTATATTTACTGCTCATCTATATTGTACAATAAAATATCATAGCTAGTATGGATAGCATTCACATGTTCTTTATATTACTGCCTGTCTCTTATACACATCTAGATGTGTATAAGAGACAGATGTTGAATCGTTCATACATAAATTTGATCAAAGTTATCCTATGAAAGAATTGATTGTTAATTAATCTTTATTAGGTTTCGTTATATTTAAAGCGCAAGTTTTTGCTGTGTCAAAGTGTAGCAAATAATGAGGTCGTACTGTGGAAAAGGTCCTTGAAGTCGTAGCGTAACCCTGAACACTGACTTGCTGAATTGTGTACGGGTGTGGTCTGTGACTACTTAACCGCTGTAAAGAGCTGCTAGCTACATGTTCACATCATTCCACAACTGTAGAGGCTGAAATAAACCATAGCATTGGGGTAACCCCTATTCTTCTGAAAAGATGGATTCTTTAAAGCTGGCCTCCATGTCCAGGTCCTTATCGATAAGACTTGCTTCTACCAACCAAACAATGGGCAAGGAGCATCTCAAGCCAGCGCTGATGTTAAGGCTTAGTTAACGGCACCCTTGCGTTACTGTTCGGCCGCTCGACTTGTCCAAGTCCCATACTGTATAAGTGCATATCATTTTTCTAAAGTATGCGCAAGATGTATTCTGATCTCTATACTCTGGTTATAATGATAACAGTCCACCATTTATAAAGCATGACGTTAACATGGAGTAACAAGACATAATCAATATTTATTTCTGTTCACTTCTACAAAGTGTTCGTTTGAACTTATCTGCATGTACCACTTTCTGTGACACAAACAAAATCTAGTATTACATACGTAATGATGCTATAAATCACATGGTGACATAATCTATGCGGCCTTTTGTTTTTGTAATTTAACCTATACTGTGATATATTTCAAGTAAGTCTAATAATAATTATAAGGGTAGTGATGAATATGATAATAATGATAATATGATAATAAATATTATTTCTTTTATGTACTATCTGGCAAAATCGAGAAATGATCTAAAAACACTTAAATGATATAATATTAAGTCAATCTAAAAATTTAGTTAGTTTATTCTAAGTTCCAACATAACATAGGGTTTATAGTATGCAAAACAATAGAACCCTTTTTTTATTTGCTTTTTGAATTGCTTGTACTTGAGCAGAAATACTTGATTCACTTTAAGAAACATTGAATTTAATTATGCATGATTGGTTCTCAACCTCTCTTCTCCCTTAACTTTATTTGATTTGTATGAAAACGTGATGAATTTAACATTTGTCAAGATGCGTTCTGAAAGCATTCCATTTTTTAGCATTAAAATCCAGACACTTTGAAAAGGTCAAACGAGGCTGCTACCATATAGCTTTCAATTAAACGCACATTGGGTCAATAATTCTGAGTAATTCTTGTTTGGATGCGAAATGAATCACAAATCGGAGTAGTTAAAATCAATGAGTATGCTTTTCTAAAAGTTAGGGTTTGAATGATAATAGAAACGAAGAGCATTCACATGTTCTTTATATTACTGTTCATCTATTGTACAATGAAATATCATAGCTAGTGTAGAAAGCATTCACATGTTCTTTATATTTACTGCTCATCTATATTGTACAATAAAATATCATAGCTAGTATGGATAGCATTCACATGTTCTTTATATTACTGCCTGTCTCTTATACACATCTAGATGTGTATAAGAGACAGATGTTGAATCGTTCATACATAAATTTGATCAAAGTTATCCTATGAAAGAATTGATTGTTAATTAATCTTTATTAGGTTTCGTTATATTTAAAGCGCAAGTTTTTGCTGTGTCAAAGTGTAGCAAATAATGAGGTCGTACTGTGGAAAAGGTCCTTGAAGTCGTAGCGTAACCCTGAACACTGACTTGCTGAATTGTGTACGGGTGTGGTCTGTGACTACTTAACCGCTGTAAAGAGCTGCTAGCTACATGTTCACATCATTCCACAACTGTAGAGGCTGAAATAAACCATAGCATTGGGGTAACCCCTATTCTTCTGAAAAGATGGATTCTTTAAAGCTGGCCTCCATGTCCAGGTCCTTATCGATAAGACTTGCTTCTACCAACCAAACAATGGGCAAGGAGCATCTCAAGCCAGCGCTGATGTTAAGGCTTAGTTAACGGCACCCTTGCGTTACTGTTCGGCCGCTCGACTTGTCCAAGTCCCATACTGTATAAGTGCATATCATTTTTCTAAAGTATGCGCAAGATGTATTCTGATCTCTATACTCTGGTTATAATGATAACAGTCCACCATTTATAAAGCATGACGTTAACATGGAGTAACAAGACATAATCAATATTTATTTCTGTTCACTTCTACAAAGTGTTCGTTTGAACTTATCTGCATGTACCACTTTCTGTGACACAAACAAAATCTAGTATTACATACGTAATGATGCTATAAATCACATGGTGACATAATCTATGCGGCCTTTTGTTTTTGTAATTTAACCTATACTGTGATATATTTCAAGTAAGTCTAATAATAATTATAAGGGTAGTGATGAATATGATAATAATGATAATATGATAATAAATATTATTTCTTTTATGTACTATCTGGCAAAATCGAGAAATGATCTAAAAACACTTAAATGATATAATATTAAGTCAATCTAAAAATTTAGTTAGTTTATTCTAAGTTCCAACATAACATAGGGTTTATAGTATGCAAAACAATAGAACCCTTTTTTTATTTGCTTTTTGAATTGCTTGTACTTGAGCAGAAATACTTGATTCACTTTAAGAAACATTGAATTTAATTATGCATGATTGGTTCTCAACCTCTCTTCTCCCTTAACTTTATTTGATTTGTATGAAAACGTGATGAATTTAACATTTGTCAAGATGCGTTCTGAAAGCATTCCATTTTTTAGCATTAAAATCCAGACACTTTGAAAAGGTCAAACGAGGCTGCTACCATATAGCTTTCAATTAAACGCACATTGGGTCAATAATTCTGAGTAATTCTTGTTTGGATGCGAAATGAATCACAAATCGGAGTAGTTAAAATCAATGAGTATGCTTTTCTAAAAGTTAGGGTTTGAATGATAATAGAAACGAAGAGCATTCACATGTTCTTTATATTACTGTTCATCTATTGTACAATGAAATATCATAGCTAGTGTAGAAAGCATTCACATGTTCTTTATATTTACTGCTCATCTATATTGTACAATAAAATATCATAGCTAGTATGGATAGCATTCACATGTTCTTTATATTACTGCCTGTCTCTTATACACATCTAGATGTGTATAAGAGACAGATGTTGAATCGTTCATACATAAATTTGATCAAAGTTATCCTATGAAAGAATTGATTGTTAATTAATCTTTATTAGGTTTCGTTATATTTAAAGCGCAAGTTTTTGCTGTGTCAAAGTGTAGCAAATAATGAGGTCGTACTGTGGAAAAGGTCCTTGAAGTCGTAGCGTAACCCTGAACACTGACTTGCTGAATTGTGTACGGGTGTGGTCTGTGACTACTTAACCGCTGTAAAGAGCTGCTAGCTACATGTTCACATCATTCCACAACTGTAGAGGCTGAAATAAACCATAGCATTGGGGTAACCCCTATTCTTCTGAAAAGATGGATTCTTTAAAGCTGGCCTCCATGTCCAGGTCCTTATCGATAAGACTTGCTTCTACCAACCAAACAATGGGCAAGGAGCATCTCAAGCCAGCGCTGATGTTAAGGCTTAGTTAACGGCACCCTTGCGTTACTGTTCGGCCGCTCGACTTGTCCAAGTCCCATACTGTATAAGTGCATATCATTTTTCTAAAGTATGCGCAAGATGTATTCTGATCTCTATACTCTGGTTATAATGATAACAGTCCACCATTTATAAAGCATGACGTTAACATGGAGTAACAAGACATAATCAATATTTATTTCTGTTCACTTCTACAAAGTGTTCGTTTGAACTTATCTGCATGTACCACTTTCTGTGACACAAACAAAATCTAGTATTACATACGTAATGATGCTATAAATCACATGGTGACATAATCTATGCGGCCTTTTGTTTTTGTAATTTAACCTATACTGTGATATATTTCAAGTAAGTCTAATAATAATTATAAGGGTAGTGATGAATATGATAATAATGATAATATGATAATAAATATTATTTCTTTTATGTACTATCTGGCAAAATCGAGAAATGATCTAAAAACACTTAAATGATATAATATTAAGTCAATCTAAAAATTTAGTTAGTTTATTCTAAGTTCCAACATAACATAGGGTTTATAGTATGCAAAACAATAGAACCCTTTTTTTATTTGCTTTTTGAATTGCTTGTACTTGAGCAGAAATACTTGATTCACTTTAAGAAACATTGAATTTAATTATGCATGATTGGTTCTCAACCTCTCTTCTCCCTTAACTTTATTTGATTTGTATGAAAACGTGATGAATTTAACATTTGTCAAGATGCGTTCTGAAAGCATTCCATTTTTTAGCATTAAAATCCAGACACTTTGAAAAGGTCAAACGAGGCTGCTACCATATAGCTTTCAATTAAACGCACATTGGGTCAATAATTCTGAGTAATTCTTGTTTGGATGCGAAATGAATCACAAATCGGAGTAGTTAAAATCAATGAGTATGCTTTTCTAAAAGTTAGGGTTTGAATGATAATAGAAACGAAGAGCATTCACATGTTCTTTATATTACTGTTCATCTATTGTACAATGAAATATCATAGCTAGTGTAGAAAGCATTCACATGTTCTTTATATTTACTGCTCATCTATATTGTACAATAAAATATCATAGCTAGTATGGATAGCATTCACATGTTCTTTATATTACTGCCTGTCTCTTATACACATCTAGATGTGTATAAGAGACAGATGTTGAATCGTTCATACATAAATTTGATCAAAGTTATCCTATGAAAGAATTGATTGTTAATTAATCTTTATTAGGTTTCGTTATATTTAAAGCGCAAGTTTTTGCTGTGTCAAAGTGTAGCAAATAATGAGGTCGTACTGTGGAAAAGGTCCTTGAAGTCGTAGCGTAACCCTGAACACTGACTTGCTGAATTGTGTACGGGTGTGGTCTGTGACTACTTAACCGCTGTAAAGAGCTGCTAGCTACATGTTCACATCATTCCACAACTGTAGAGGCTGAAATAAACCATAGCATTGGGGTAACCCCTATTCTTCTGAAAAGATGGATTCTTTAAAGCTGGCCTCCATGTCCAGGTCCTTATCGATAAGACTTGCTTCTACCAACCAAACAATGGGCAAGGAGCATCTCAAGCCAGCGCTGATGTTAAGGCTTAGTTAACGGCACCCTTGCGTTACTGTTCGGCCGCTCGACTTGTCCAAGTCCCATACTGTATAAGTGCATATCATTTTTCTAAAGTATGCGCAAGATGTATTCTGATCTCTATACTCTGGTTATAATGATAACAGTCCACCATTTATAAAGCATGACGTTAACATGGAGTAACAAGACATAATCAATATTTATTTCTGTTCACTTCTACAAAGTGTTCGTTTGAAGAATTTATTCACAGTTTCCCTGTATTTTTCAGGATATATGCAATCCATTTGACTGGACAAATTTCTATTAATAAAAACTTATATTTATAGTTTATACTTAAACTTGACCAGCTTTAACCATTTTATTCACAGTTTACCTATATTTTTCAGGATATATGCAACCTATTCAACTGACTCTTTATATTACTTTTAGGCAACTATAATAATTTAAGTTACTGTAATGATTATTTGCAAAGTAATTACTCCATCCATTCAAATAAAATGCAAAACTTCAAAGTAGCAGCGCAGAGTAGTAAACAGAAAATTCATAGGCTATTCGAGGCCCACTATACCAGCAGAGGTGTTATCGTCACACTCTTTGACTTTCTTGGCCTAGCATGCTCACACTTGCAACATTTGTTGATTCTTAATATATATAACAATGTCATATGTGAATTAATTCATGTTGCTTTCATATTTTTGGCACATTTTCCTTAGAAACAAAAAAGAGTGTTTAATGATTGAGACATTACAGTCAAAGTTTGAGGAATTCGTTTCGCACTGAACAACCTTCCACATCTGGACTGCCCCTGTTCCTACTATAACCTACAGTAGACCAATAAACATGAGGACAAACATGGAAAAAGCAATGAGAATTAAAATCAAAATAGTATTAAACCAAATCTTAATTCTGAGTGGATGTTACTGCCCTAAATCAAATACAGTACAGGCATACAATAACATCCAATCAGAAAAAAGAATTAGTTTAAGACTAGTGTAGCAAGAGCATGCCGCCATACAACAAAACTGGATCGTCTTTTAAGACTTTCCATGTTTACCCTGCACAGCTATCATCAAGGGATCTGATATCGGCTGATTCTGGGTTAAATATTGTTAAGCCTGTATCTGTGCTTGGAGCTGCTGCAGCTGTTGTGGCAGGAGAAATTGTCTTGCTGAGAGGTCATTACCCTCCAAAGCAAGCATGTTGTCTTCCAATACTATATTCATCCTACCACATTCCTCCATCATTTCATTAACAATAATGCCTGATAAACTGCAATAACTCGTGTCAATATGGCTCAGGTCTGGAGAAATCTTAAAAAGGCAAGCTAATGTTCTACCACTGAATGAAGATAGGTTAATCTTACTCAAATCTATGCTTTTCCAATTCAGCAGTCTCATATTTACACGATTCAACCAGCCTTTGTAGGTTATCAGCTGAAAGAGAATAATCACTCCATCTGAAAGGTTCAATAGCACTATAATGCTTATAAGGAGGATGATGAATTACTCTGACTAACTCTACAAGTGATTTACCATCAATATCTGAAAGGTCATTGCCCTTTAGTACAAGCATGTTGTCTTCCAATACTATATTCATCCTATCACATTCCTCCATCATTTCATTAACAATAATGCCTGATAAACTGCAATAACTCATGTCAATATGGCTCGTGTCTGGGGAAATCTTAATAAGG
>NW_022732572.1:711240-712112 GCF_011630105.1 Anneissia japonica
ATTCAGTCTCATATTTACACCTGATTCAACCAGCCTTTGTAGGTTATCAGCTGAAAGAGAATAATCCCTCCATCTGAAAGGTTCAAAAGTACCATAATACTTAACATAAGGAGGATGAATTACTCTGACTAACTCTACAAGTGATTTACCATCGATATCTAAAAGGTCATTGCCCTTTAGTTCAAGCATGTTGTCTTCCAATACTATATTCATCCTACCACATTCTTCTATAATTTCATTAACAATAAAGAGAATAATCACTCCATCTAAAAAGTTCATAATTATCATCATCATCATCATCATCATAAGGCTGAATAATTACCCCGATTAACTCTGCAAGTGATTACCATCAATACATGAAAGGTCATTGCCCTTTAGTCTAAGCATGTTGTCTTCCAATACTATATTCATCCTACCACATTCCTCCATCATTTCATTAACAATAATGCCTGATAAACTGCAATAACTCATGTCAATATGCCCGATAAACTACAATGACTCATGTCAATATGGCTCAGGTCTGGAGAAATCTTAAAAAGGCAAGCTAATGTTCTACCACTGACTGAAGATAGGTTAATCTTACTCAAATCTATCCTTTTCCAATTCAGTCTCATATTTACACCTGATTCAACCAGCCTTTGTAGGTTATCAGCTGAAAGAGAATAATCACTCCATCTGAAAAGGTCATAATTATCATCATAATCATCATAATCATCATCATCATAAGGCTGAATAATTACCCTGATTAACACTGCAAGTGATTTACCATCAATATTTGAAAGGTCATTGCCCTTTAGTCTAAGCATGTTGTCTTCCAATACTATATTCATCCTACCACATTCCTCCATCATTTCATTAACAATAATGCCTGA
>NW_022732572.1:712261-712556 GCF_011630105.1 Anneissia japonica
ATAATCATCATAATCATCATAATCATCATCATCATAAGGCTGAATAATTACCCTGATTAACTCTGCAAGTGATTTACCATCAATATTTGAAAGGTCATTGCCCTTTAGTCTAAGCATGTTGTCTTCCAATACAATATTCATCCTATCACATTCCTCCATCATTTCATTAACAATAATGCTTGATAAACTGCAATAACTCATGTCAATATGGCTCAGGTCTGGAGAAATCTTAAAAAGGCAAGCTAATGTTCTACCACTGACTGAAGATAGGTTAATCTTACTCAAATCTATCCTT
>NW_022732572.1:712582-715040 GCF_011630105.1 Anneissia japonica
CAATTCAGTCTCAGTCTCATATTTACACCTGATTCAACCAGCCTTTGTAGGTTATCAGCTGAAAGAGAATAATCACTCCATCTGAAAAGGTCATAATTATCATCATAATCATCATCATCATAAGGCTGAATAATTACCCTGATTAACTCTGCAAGTGATTTACCATCAATATTTGAAAGGTCATTGCCCTTTAGTCTAAGCATGTTGTCTTCCAATACTATATTCATCCTATCACATTCCTCCATCATTTCATTAACAATAATGCCTGATAAACTGCAATAACTCATGTCAATATGGCTCATGTCTGGGGAAATCTTAATAAGGCAAGCTAATGTTCTACCACTGACTGAAGATAGGTTAATCTTACGCAAATCTATCCATTTTCCATTCAGTCTCATATTTACACCTGATTCAACCAGCCTTTGTAGGTTATCAGCTGAAAGAGAATAATCCCTCCATCTGAAAGGTTCAAAAGTACCATAATACTTAACATAAGGAGGATGAATTACTCTGACTAACTCTACAAGTGATTTACCATCAATATCTGAAAGGTCATTGCCCTTTAGTTCAAGCATGTTGTCTTTCAATACTATATTCATCCTACCACATTCCTCCATCATTTCATTAACAATAATGCCCGATAAACTGCAAAAACTCATGTCAATATGGCTCGTGTCTGGGGAAATCTTAATAAGGCAAGCTAATGTTCTACCACTGACTGAAGATAGGTTAATCTTACTCAAATCTATCGATTTTCCATTCAGTCTCATATTTACACCTGATTCAACCAGCCTTTGTAGGTTATCAGCTGAAAGAGAATAATCACTCCATCTGAAAGGTTTAATAGCACCATATTGCTTATAAGGAGGATGATTTACTCTGACTAACTCTACAAGTGATTTACCATCAATATCTGAAAGGTCATTGCCCTTTAGTCCAAGCATGTTGTCTTTCAATACTATATTCATCCTACCACATTCTTCTATTATTTCATTAACAATAATGCCTGATAAACTGCAATAACTCATGTCAATATGGCTCGTGTCTGGAGAAATCTTAATAAGACAAGCTAATGTTCTACCACTGACTGATGACAGGTTAATCTTACTCAAATCTATTCTTTTCCAATTCAGTCTCAGTCTCATATTTACACCTGATTCAACCAGCCTTTGTAGGTTATCAGCTGAAAGAGAATAATCACTCCATCTGAAAGGGTTAAAAGCACCAAAATGCTTATAAGGAGGATGATTTACTCTGACTAACTCTACAAGTGATTTACCATCAATATCTGAAAGGTCATTGCCCTTTAGTCTAAGCATGTTGTCTTCCAATACTATATTCATCCTACCACATTCCTCCATCATTTCATTAACAATAATGCCTGATAAACTGCAATAACTCATGTCAATATGGCTTGTGTCTGGGGAAATCTTAATAAGGCAAGCTAATGTTCTACCACTGACTGAAGATAGGTTAATCTTACTCAAATCTATCCATTTTCTATTCAGTCTCATATTTACACCTGATTCAACCAGCCTTTGTAGGTTATCAGCTGAAAGAGAATAATCCCTCCATCTGAAAGGTTCAATAGCACCACAATGCTTATCATAAGGAAGATGAATTACTCTGACTAACTCTACAAGTGATTTACCATCGATATCTGAAAGGTCATTGCCCTTTAGTCCAAGCATGTTGTCTTTCAATACTATATTCATCCTACCACATTCCTTCATCATTTCATTAACAATAATGCCTGATAAACTGCAATAACTCATGTCAATATGGCTCAGGTCTGGAGAAATCTTAAAAAGGCAAGCTAATGTTCTACCACTGACTGATGACAGGTTAATCGTACTCAAATCTATGCTTTTCCAATTCAGTCTCGGTCTCATATTTACACCTGATTCAACCAGCCTTTGTAGGTTATCAGCTGAAAGAGAATAATCACTCCATCTGAAAAGGTAATAATTATCATCATCATAATCATCATCATCATAATCATAAGGCTGAATAATTACCCTGATTAACTCTGCAAGTGTTTTACCATCAATATTTGAAAGGTCATTGCCCTTTAGTCTAAGCATGTTGTCTTCCAATACTATATTCATCCTATCACATTCCTCCATCATTTCATTAACAATAATGCCTGATAAACTGCAATAACTCATGTCAATATTGTTAGGCAATAATACCACACCTCATCTTTGCAATATTCTGTTTACCGCCCTCTATGACATGTGAGGATTGAGCAAGGGGAATAAAGAAAGTAACATGGCGAACTGAAGTTGTGTTGTGCTATGATTATGTTCATGTAAATATAGGACACAAACAACATGGTGGCAGCGGTGTAAACCTTTCAAGATGGCAAATGAAGCACCACAGAATTCGAGTCTTCTACTACCTCCCCCTCCTCCGATGAAAATAAAGGGAAATACGCGAGAGAATTGGAAAACTTACA
>NW_022732572.1:715169-715430 GCF_011630105.1 Anneissia japonica
GCGATGCAGAGCTTAATAGTGTAACTACAATATTCTCAAAGCTCGATGAAATATTTGAACCTGCCAGAAATGTCGTCTACGATCGATACGTATTTTTCAAAGCTGAACAACTTGAAAGAGAGTCTACTCAAGGTAATTTAACAAAAGGACGCACATCTCCGCTCTCGAACATAGCGCGTGCGTACAGTCCTTTGATCTTTACTGTGGCATCGACAATCCGATACTAGTTGCGAGTACAGCCGTCAATTATTAGTCTATGCG
>NW_022732572.1:719171-742484 GCF_011630105.1 Anneissia japonica
TGTTAGGCAATAATACCACACCTCATCTTTGCAATATTCTGTTTACCGCCCTCTATGACATGTGAGGATTGAGCAAGGGGAATAAAGAAAGTAACATGGCGAACTGAAGTTGTGTTGTGCTATGATTATGTTCATGTAAATATAGGACACAAACAACAAATATGTCTCATGTCTGGGGAAATCTTAATAAGGCAAGCTAATGTTCTACCACTGACTGATGACAGGTTAATCTTACTCAAATCTATCCTTATCCAATTCAGTCTCATATTTACATCTGATTTAACCAGCTTTGTTAGGTTATCAGCTGTAAGAGAATATTTACTCCAAATGAAAGGAACAGCATATGGACGACAATCATTATAAAAATCATAATCAAAATAATCAAAATCATCATCATGTTTATAACTCTGATATATGCTCTGAGTAACTACCCATATAAATGTTGCAAGTGATTCACTATCAATATCTGAAAGGTTTAACTTTTTCCTCAATAGATGTTCGCTAAATACAACATACCTCCTACGACAATATTTAATCCTTTTAATAATGCTGCCTGATAGTTTACCACTGGCTACCTTTAAATATTGCAGTTTAGGAGCCACTTCAAACAGTTTTTCTAGTAAACCTCCATCAGTATCGCGGAGATCGTCAATAGTAAGTTTGGTTAATTTCAACTTAGTGTGAGTTTTGTGTAACTCATTCATAACTTCACTGAGTACAGAAGCTTGACAATATGTTATGGAAGATAGGTTTCTTGCATGTTCTAAGAAATGAATTACAAAAAAAGAACTAACTTTAGGTATAAAACTGAAGTTCATTACCCTTTGTTTATATGTCATATCTATATTTTTCATTGCAGCTGAAAGAATTTTGATTCTTTTTTCTCCCCAATTTGAAATATATTCAAAAAAATGTTCTGTTAGCCAAGCTCCTTGTACTACAACTGAGCTGTGTACAAAGTCCCTGCATGCAATTCTTAAAGACTCTTCACTAGATGTATCTATCATAGAGACTGGTGCCTTTTCAAGCTCTACGATTTCATGTGTTTCAATGCAACACATAAGTTTGAATAGATGCATATTTTTGATGTTGTCATTAAGAATTATTCTGAATGACTGACATATTTGCTCACAGCATGCTTTCATTTCACTGTTGTTATCCAATTCCTGTAGTACATGGTGTTCATGTTCATCTTTCACATGTCTGAAACATTGTGCTATTGAGCACAAATTTGAGGCCCTCTTTATGAACCAATGTTTTAGCAATTTACCAGCTTTATCACCAAGAAATCCTACTGTGAACACTCTTGTCATATGTAGGTATTCATTAGATCTTATCACCTCATACTCCTCTACTTTCAAATGATCTTCCTGAATTTTATTAGCCAAGCAAAACCCTGCTAGTGCCTCTGAAATTAACTTGTGTGGGGGTGTGTACATCTTCCTTGTATCACCTGGATCAACAGGGGTATCTTCATAAACAAATCCAAAATTCAGTGCTAAATTTACTAGTTCTTTATTCTTTGACAAATCATTTTTGTCAAGAGATAGTGCATTTTTCTTTAGTCCTTCATACATACATTCTCCTAAAGCTAAAAGTGCAGGCATATAATCATCTGGAATGCTATCAAGATTACTAATTGCAGTTCCATTTCCAGTCCTGTTTAGGTATTGACTTAAAGTACAGCAAATGATTTCCTTGAAGAGATCTGGCAAGTATGTGGGAAGAAGACGTATTTGTTTCCATATGGTGCAAATATGAAGCAATAACAGTGGAGATGAACACAATTCTAATGCTTCTTTGTGATCATCACCCCAAAACATTGTATACTCTGAATCAAGACTGAACTCTTTTATTAGCAATTCACCAACTTCGGTTGCACCAATTGATTCAAAATGCTTGTGAATGTATTTCTTTATGTTTCCTGGACTGAATCCCTTTACTTCAATGTGTACATCACAGCATTTAACCAAATCAGCTGTGTTGTCAGGTCGAGATGTTATCACCACAGTGCTTTTTTGCAATTCACTTCCTTTAAATAGATCTAATGGGTCTTTCGCATCTCTTTCTAACTCATCATATCCATCTAACAAAATTACTATTTCATTGTCATGTTTGACCAGGAACTTTTTAACTGAATTATCATTCAAATCATTCTTTATAATTATTCCATTCGAATCAATTTTTTCCATAATTATGTCCAAGAACTTTACACATGCTTTAATTTCCCTGATATTCATCATAAACAGTAATTTATCAGCAAAGACATGTTTATCATCAGTAGCCCACTGATTAGCAATATATTTAAGGAGAGTAGTCTTGCCCATTCCTCCCTTCCCTGTTATTAATATCTTGCATGAATCTTGTGATTTAATAACATCTAATGCATCTTTTAATGATGTGGGTTTTCCTTCCTTTTTTTTCCATGTTGACTTGTCAGGTGCTTTTCTGTCTATTTTTCTGGATTGCAGCAAGTTGAGTTCAGTGAACACTTCTGCAATATTTATTTCGTGATGATGATGCCAGACTGCTGGTGTCATTTGATTCTCATTCCTATATTTTTCTTTCTGTCTTGTTGTCAGGGCATCTTTGATGATTTTATCTGAAATAGTTCAAAACAAATAACAATAATATATTCTTAAGAATGATGTTTTGCCCTACCTGACATGTTTTCGTATCGAATACTGAGTACGTTCCCAAATACTTGTGAAAGAACTTACATGAGAATAGCACTTGCAGTACCTGCTGCTACTTGGGGATCGGATTCAACACTAGTCACTAAGCGCAAGCTTGGTAGGTAGTCTGGTGATTACGGTGCCAGGTTAGTTATCTGAAGGTCATGGGTTCGATTTTCACCCAAATCATTTGCAAATTTTTCCCGAAAGTATTTGGGAAGTACGGAGTATTTGATACAAAAACACGTCAGGTAGGGCACAACATCACTCCTATGATATTTTCCAAATGTAAACTTACATCAGAATAATATATTCCTACTATTATTTACATAGAAATATTCTTGCAGTTGAGGTGCATTAATTTCCTGTTATACTTCTTCATTGGTAAGCAGTAGTAGTAGCATATCACATATGTAATGCATTGTATAAAATAAGTAATTTATTGCTTATCAATCTATATCTTTCATTTATTTATTCATTATACTTCAATTCTATTTTCTGATTATATAATTTTTATGTAGATGAATGAATTGGGGGTAGGGGGCTTAAGCCCCTATCGGTCCTGTCTCTTATACACAACGGCCAAAAAAAATAGGCCTAGTCTTCTCATCCCAGCCTTTTCCGGCCATCTAGAAGTTTTTTTTTTTCTGTTTTTTTTTCCAATTCTTGTTTTGGGAGGAGGGGACACCCCCTCCCATACCAACCCCTGGCTGCACGCTATAGTTATACCCATAAATACTTAGGCCCCCCCAAGTCGGACATCTTAGCCCCCATAAATTATCCTAGAGCCGCCACTGTACGGCACGTAATGGCATAGATAGCGTTAGATGAACAAGAAAATGATCCATTGATGCTTATATGATTGTTGATTAGGCCCAGTAATGGTATTGCTTGTGTTGATATATGGAAAAAGTTTGCATTTTTGTTGATTGCATAATGCCTGTTGTAGTTGGGGTGTGGGACACTTTTTTGGATATAAGTTGTTGTTTAAGGTTAGGTGGCTGTCTGTATGCAACTTTAGTTTTCTTGGGTGTGATTTTGTGGAGTGTAGAGTCATTAAAGGTTGTAAGTCATTAATGATGCGTTGTAATGGTTTTGACGAGAGCATTGTATGTGTTGAAGAGGTGCACGATTAGTGATCCTTCTTGTATGTCATAAGTGTTTAATGAGGTATCTCAGTGGCTTTGGAAATTTGTTTGTTGACAAGTTTAGAAAAATGTACTGTAGGTCATTAAATTAGCGACGGAGGTGATTAAGGTGCTGCTTTTTGTCAAGTGCATCTGAGCATATACGGTAGGATGGTGTCTGAGGGCCTGCATGTAAACTATGGACTTGATTGTGTGAGATGGATGAAAGCTTGACGATTGAGTGTTTCTGTATGTAGAAAAAAAAATTCACTTTGGCCCTCTGACCCATGTTAATACCCACCCCTGCCATACTTGGTAAAAAAAGTATGCAGTAAAGACAGGTAAAAAATTTGTCCACTTAATGTTCGTGGAACTCATTTTTTGAAAACAAATTCCTTTTCAGGAATTGTATAGAATGCAACACAAATTTTAGTTCTAATTCCTTTATTATAATGTAGGACTCTCAGCATACACACTGTACAGTATGTAATTATTAATGAAACTCTATCAAACAAATGGTTTTTAAAACCAATTAATTAAATAAATTGCAATAGAGAATTTGAATATTAACAGCATCGCTACAGTAGAGCACGGAACAATATTCCGAAAGTCAATACATAAAGTTTATGTATTGTATAACACTCTGGCTTGTGCCTGCTACAGGAACCATTGTGGTTTGGGTCTAAAGATCCTGATGCAACTGTATGCTAAATCACTTTAAAATTGGTAAAACTCTTTTTTTACAAGCAACTTCCAGTAAAGCTTTCACAGTCAAGTAACTTGTTGATTCTTCAATAAAATTACAGTACCGTACTCGCGCCTAGGCGCTTGATATTTTTTTGCACTTTTTGAAGGGTGCATATTCAAACGGGGCGCTTATGAAACAGAGTGGAAATTGAAGGTGTACCTTTGCAAATTTATTAAAATTGGGGGGTTCTTAGGGGAATCAGGAAAATTCAACTGGAACTTTTTGAATGGAAAATTATTATAAGGACATCTGGAAACCAAAGATCTCGAATGGTTTTGGTACAGAAAATAAATCGCCCAGAGAGCATGGCTCATGACAAAAATGCGAGTTTTAACAGTAGATGAAATTAGGGTGTTGCCGGTGGTGTACAAGCTTGTTGACCATCTGCCGATTGAGATTAGCAGGATCATTGCAGGGGTTTCTAGCAAACTTGTCTATGTATATTTTAGTTTTGTTATGATGTATTTGTACTATACAGTAAATGTCCCTGTAATGCTATTAAATGGTATATTGAATATATTACACACCTTCATCTGACCTTGATCTTCTTGGTTGTTCTGATTTTCCTGCCTTGTCTGCAAAGAAACCGTTGGGTATTATGAGCTTAAAACAATAGTGTGCAATATAGTAATGTCAAGTTTATTGATTACATAGAATCAATAGTTCAAATAGTAGATACGTGTTAAGTAATTTAAGGACTAAAAATTGATGGGTGCAGAGAATACTGTTAATATCATTAATCAAATATTAATATAAAAAATTACAGCTTTATTTTAAAATCAAAAAAGTTTGCATCAATATATTAGTTTTCACAAGTCTATCTTCACTTACCAAAATACAAAGAATAAGAAAACGTTTTCATATGCTTTGTATTTTGGTATGTACTGTACAGTAAAATGAATATCCCAGTCCTCAATTATCTAGCAGTAGATTTCAACCAGTCACCAAGCAAAGCCCATTTGAAGAGCAATGACGTGCTTGTGTACATTTGTTACATTGGTGTGGCTACTTTTCATTATGATGTCACAAATGGAGCAATTTCAGTCAGAAGAAACTTTAACTATTCATTCCACCTTCAAACAGACAGGTCTCAATAAGTTATGGAATCTGTCTAAAAGGACAAGTAAATGTATGTTTCTCATGATAATTGGGCGTATTCGACTGGTTAATTTCGTTGACCATGTATAGTTTCAATGAGGGTGCACGAGTGAACAACAATTTCGTCAGTTGCTCCGTCGGAAATTATACAGTAGATAATTCCAAAATTAACAGTAATCGGTGATCATTTTGCAAAAATCGTAAGTGATTCTTATTACTTATAATAATATATTGAAAAGCTGACGACCAAACAGACAAATATGGGTAGAAAAAAGGAGAAATCAGCTACTGCAGATCTAGGGCCTGAGCCTGAATCGCCTGAGCCATTGGGAGCGGCCGAACAATCCAACACGGAAACGCTGAGGCGGGAGATTCGAAAGCTTTCGACTAAGATCGACTCGGTACTAAGCAATCAGCACACTATTCTTGGGCGGATCGATGTTATAGAAGCTAAACAAGCTGATATGGAAGCATCGCTACAATATTCGAGTGAGTCGATAACCAATCTTGAAAAGAAAGTAGCCGATTATTCCAACAAGCTCAAGGCTGTATCAACGAGCGTTTTAAACGACAAATCCATCATCGAGGCACTAGAAACTTAAATTAACAAAATCGAATGATATTCTAGAAGTTTTAGTTTGAGATTTGGAGGCCTACAGGAGGAATCAAATGAAGACGCTATAAAGAAAATTAAGGATTTTATTGCCAATGAATTAAAAATGCCTGGTATAGATATAGAAAATGCCTATCGTATAGGAAAACCCCGAGCACCCAACGAGAAGCCACTTCATATTATTGCAAAATTCCTTTACCGAACTCAGCAATTCCAGGTGTACATTAAAGCGAAGATGTTACTCAAAAACAGTAATATTTTTGTAACCGAGGATCTTCCTAAAGCGGACTTGGTAAAAAAAAACGAGGTTTAAGGGATGTTATGGCTAAGGCCTATAAAGAAGGAAAGAGGCCCCTATTCCGTAATGGAAACCTCTACATTAACATTACTGTGTGTTGCAGCACCCTATATCTCAATACCATTATGTTATGTTTTTAACCTTTCATTTCCAAATTCAAAGTTCCCAAACACCCTAAAGATTGCACGTGTAGTTCCTGTATTTAAAAAAGACCCAAAGGAGAACATAGGGAACTACCGCCAGATTTCTATATTACCGGTATTATCCAAAGTTCTTGAAAAATTATTTAATGATCGTCTAACTAATTTCCTTGAAAAAGTTAATATATTTTATAAGCATCAATACGGGTTCCGCAAAAAGTACCTAGACGATAACACGATATTACTGACTGAACGATCTACCACCCTCGCATCGTAGTAACGTACTGAACTAGGCCTAGCTAATAGGCCTAATGTTTTTGTGGAAAGTTAGATAGTTGTTATGTACCCGACAGTCGGCTGCCTTTATATCTTTACTTGTCTTCAATTTGCATTGCTGCATAGCCAACTGTCGAGGATATATTAGTACCTTCATATGACTACTCATACAACAGAAAAAAACCTCACATGGAGTTAGTGATGAATGGAGATCTAAATGCAAAAACGATGTATTTCAGCAAGTATTAAAACCTTTTTGTTTTATTTTGGGCCTTCTTCAAAATACCTATGCCACAGCAGTTGATTTTTTTTGCTGTAAAACCAAAATAGTTTCATCCATGCTGACTTGTCAATCGGTTTATGTGAGCCCTGACTGAACTCTGCAGAAACTTCACATCGAACTTCGCATCGCGAGGTAAAACAAAATGTCGGAAAACTTTTCTTTGACGCATGCGCATTTGCATAAATAACAAAGGAAAAACAGTGAAGAGTGATTACAATAGTTCCTATTGCATTACATGCATAGGAACTAAAAAGTCATTTAGTGGTGCAACGCCAATAAATTAACAATAAATGCCGATAAAACTAATTATATAATCTTGGCTCCATTAGGATCGACACAAGCTTAATTTCTGAATGTAAATCTGTTAATTTTGTTGGCATTAAACTTGATAAATACCTTAGTTTCAAAGATCACATATCTGATTTAAACAATAAAATAAAAAAGAGAGCTGGTTTTTTATTTAAGTTACGGCACTGTGTCCCTGAGGAAACATTGGTTATGCTTTATAATTCATTTATTTTACACAACTTGATTTTTGGTATTGAGGTATGAGGCAGCACCTATGAATCGCATTTAAAACCTTTATTACTCACTCAAAAAATGTGTGCCAGATGTATTACTTTTTCTAAATTTAGGGCTCATTCTATACCTTTATTTGAAAAACTTAACATTTTAGACGTATTTAAGCTTCATAAATTATATATTTTGAATTTTATATCAGACATTTAATAACAGATTACCACATAGTTTATCAGATTATTTTGAAAATATTTGTTATAGTTATGCAACAAGGTTTAATTACGAATATAATTTAGCTATATCAAAATGCTGAACTAATTTAGGTAAATTTAGAATTTCGTATATGGGTGCTAAACTCTGGAATACAATACCTGTTAAGTTAAGAGAGACTACCTCGAGGAATGTATTTGTTTCAAAACTGAAAAAATTACTTTATTCCGAGTATGAAGATTGATGCCTATTTATTTATTTATTTTCATTATTTTATTTATATATTTATTTTATTCTATTTTATTTATTGGGACTGAGGGGGATAGTTAAGAAAGGGGCCAAGCTTGATTAGACTTCTATTTCTTGGCTCCTATTGTATACCGTTTGCTTGTTTGTTTTTTTTTTTGTTTTTTTTTTTGTGTATACAAAAGAAGAAATAAAAAAAATAGTATAATAAACCTAATGTAAGTAATAAATTAGGTTTAATATTTTCTAGTATTAACATTATTGACAGCTCCCGAAACTGGTCTATCTTATTGTTTAAAGAAGCGTTTGCTATACGTAGACTACACCCTTTGCTTAACAATGGACTCAGAGCTTCAAAGGAGCTTCCTTTGTTCTTGTAGGTAGCTTTGATCAGTAGAGTAAGAATGCTTTGATCTTTTGTTTAAATCACTGCTATGTCACCTACTAGAGGTAATGTTTTGATTGGTTAAACACTTTTGGTACTAGTGCATATAAGCTTGCTAATATGGATAATTTTTTCATTCCTGATGATGACATAATTCATGTCGAAATATTGAATCCCAACACAATGGCGTGTATTTCAATTCTTGGAGTATGTATTATACTTTCTTATCGGATATATTTAAACTCCATGAGTTAATTGTTTTGAATTTTATATCTAATTTATATGTATGGAAGAGAATGGAAAAAAATAGGAAATGCCTGAACATTAAAATTATACAATAAGATTATGAATAATCCTAAAACATAGATCCATTTTACTTTACTATTTAGTTTAAATAGAACTACAGGTTTTAACATCACGATTTGTTCCAATAAAGAACACGATGGTCTAATACTCTAAAACAACTAACTAAGATACTACGGCTAGCAAATTCGGTAATAAACACATACGCCTAGAAAACAGTTACCATTTTGATGAAAAACAACGATAAAATCATTATTTTCCCATCAATTAATATAAAATATGGATTTATATTGAATTGTCTACAAAAATTTGATAATATGTTAAGAGTTTTTTAGATCCGTAGGTTTCAAATTCAAGACATTCATTGAGTGCATTGGTTATGCAATTGTGTCTGTGAAATACTGTAAGCATGATCACAATAAATGGCAGATCAAGAAATTCAAAATAGAGGGTGCCCTGAGGTAATTTCACAGATGTAGCGTTTAGACCACATTAGCACCACAAAATTTATGATTATGGCACCTCCCGATGGCCAGGAATGGCATTCTCTGACCTAAAAAGGGCTGCCTAAGGCCTCTAGCTGGGGTCCAAAGTAAATCCCTTGATGGAGTCAGAAGGGGAGGGGTTATTATGCTTTATGGTGGTAAAATGTGTGACCAATATCACAATATCAGGAGCTGAAATCACAATACATTTGGTTGGAATGTCAAATTATATTTGAGACTGACAACCTCAAGTGGCATACAGGAAAGCTTGTCAAACTAATGATAGACAAAAGATCAAGAGTTCTTGGATTGAGCATCATTTGAATACTACTAAATTAAAAAAAAAAAAACTATTTATTGTATAAAGAGCTGCTTAAATAAATTTCAATTAATGTTAAATGAAAAATATCATTCAGCACCTACTGTACATACCTTCATTTACCTTTGGTGTAATTGATGTTGATGCTTCTTTAATACCTGTAAAAAGAAAGAGAAATTGAAAATATAAATAATAAAAGCAGAGTGTAATAGTGTAAAGTAATAAAGTGATACAAGTTTTAGGTAATGTAAATCATAATACTGTTTATAAAATAAACTTTATATGGTGCATGTCTAATTGGTTGATGTAGATACAAGTACAGTATAGGTAATATACCCTTAGCTAGGTGGAGAAAGTTCATACAAGAATCATTGTATAAACCTTTACAGATGTAACATGCTGTAAAGTTTGCACATGTAGAAAGATCTATATAAAAAAAAACCCTGATCCACCATAAGACAACTTGATCTGCCTGAGATCTTTGAGTGCATACTTTATGAAGGCCTTACTGTTTTTACCATCAATGTGTATGGGTCATGCATGGCAGTAACCATGATATCTGATGAGGTGAAAGTGAGTTAATGAAGCCAAATCTCTGGCTGGGGTATGGGAAATACCTTGAATATGACTGGCTACTCAAATTAACAAATATCATGCTAAATATGTTAGCATTTATAACAATATTAATAACAATGAACTTATAAGGTACAGTACATTGACATGACCTCTGTGTGCATCTGAATGTCAAAAAGGGAAGGTAAAAACAATTGTGCATCCATCTATATATTTATAAAGTATCATATAAAACTATTAGTTCATAAACAACAGCAGTATACCTTCAAGTAAATACTTCACAGCCAAGCAACTTGGTAATCCTTCAATAAAATTGTAAATCTTTTCTTCACAAAGCTCATTCTTATGTTCTAGATCCAGAATCAAATGCCAGCTATCATTGTAATTCTTTAACAGAGGTATGTTATATCTTACATCAAGCGCTACTATATCATCTTCAGTCAATACCGTTCCTAGCTTTAACAGGAACTGTCTGTACCATGAGAATTTAGTTACTTCATGTTCCTTGATTCTTTGTATAAGTGGAAGTATAACTCTGGAGTTGAAGCCAAATTGTCCAGTCACTTTTATAGTGTCATACAGGATAGTGAGATTTGTAGGACTCAAATTCCCAGAACCAATTAACATACTTAGCAAGGATATCACCTTAGTAGCCTCACTTAATTCATTATAAATTGGCACATGATCTCTGTTGTTGTACAAAACTTTTAGCATATTGACATGTCCAAGTCCATCATACCATCTTGAAAAGTCCACCAACAGCTGGCTGAAATCATCCTTTGAAAGTCCTATGATAAAAAGTTGACTATCATCAATATTACCGTAAGCCAGATAAAAAAAAAATATTGTGTTGGCCACGCCTGAATGAACAATATTTTTTTTCATGAGCTTTGCCTAGACATTTTTGGTTTAAAAAAAAGTTTTCCGACCGACCAAGCCATTTTAAAAAATTTTTCCAAAATGTGGCCCACACAAAGATTTTTTTTTTGGCTTTATTAATAGAAATGTACAACTTTAAACATCAACAAGTAAAATGAAAATGTACATTTGATTATCATCTTCATTGATCATCCATTACAGTAATTTAACTCATCATTAAAGAAGTGAAAAATAGGTTAAAAAAATGAATAAAAGTAAATAGAAGTTTAAACAATGGAAATAATGAATACTTCTTTAATACCCTGAACAAATTCTAATTTAAATTTTGAGATAATTTAAATAAAGATTACTCTAACAGGGAGAGGATAAAGAGAATGTGTGCATTTGCATATGTGTTACTGTTAGTGACATGTAAATAAACACAGGGTCCCAAGTTGGAAGTCATTACAGGAGACTGGTGGCAAGGAGAGACTTTCACAGATTAAGGGTCGACAGACTCTGAACCACCTGCCGAAAATGGCCATGCCAGACTTAAATTTAAATATTATTTTCTTTTCTGCCCCAATTTTATTAAAAATAACTTTTAAATACTTAGGAGCCCAGACCGGCTTCTCCCGCCCCTATGAATCCGCCACTGCTTTGGTTAATGAGCCTTCTCAACGCATTTCATTTTATTTTGCTACACATATTGATACCCAACGGCACTGACTTCCATGAGAAAATTTAATAAAGCAATGAAAACATGCAAAATCATGACTTTGCGGAAATAGGTTAATTTTCAGGAGATTCCTTCTTGCTTGCAAGAGTGTGGGAGGTCGCCACAATTTCTGGGGGAGTACCGCAAGACTTGAGACCTGGAAACATCCAAAATAAACATTGAATAAAGCTAAAAATATTCCAGCTTTAGTAATTAGTAATTTTAAAGTAACCCGAGAGGAGCTTAGTTCGGCTGTAGTAATAGCCACTGTGTGTGCGCTGAACCGTGGAGATCTCTAGGTCCCTGGTTCAATTGCGATCGCTGCCTCTCCTTGTGTTTCTGCTGGCAGGCTTATTTGGGATGCCAACAACAATTACTTATAAATAGTATTTTACCTGTTTCTTCCATTCTTCCTTTGTGATCTACTTCTCACAGCAATTTATTAAATAATTCACTCAAACTGTTGGGACTCACAACCTTTAACACTATAATGGATTCAACAGAAATGAAGATATTAGATAATTTTATACTACCTGTATTATCATTCACTTTAATTTAATGTATTCTTTTGAAATTTTTAGTTTTAGAACGGTTCATTTAAATGATGACACACTCCTCCTACCAGTCGTTACTTTAAAGCTGATTACTACCACAACTAAGCCACATTTTGTATTGCTTTACAAATTATGTATTTAAAACCCACTGATTTGAATTTAAATTAAACTATAGTTTAAAAGGTTTAAAGCGCAATTATGAGCACTCAGCCATATCAGGTAGCACTGCTTTAATAGTACCGTCACATGGTGTTGTGAAGTTACAAAGTTCTCTTTGCATACAGAGAGTAAACACAATTCCAAAAAATACCAAAACAAACAACCAAAAGAAAATTTGATGCATAGAACAACAAATTAAAATAAAGTGTAATTTAAAGTACCGCTTCCCAATGGGACCCAAGTTTTGATTTCCCATACTAACCACGATCCATCAAATAATTTGATAGTAAATATACTAAATTGTTTAAGATCTCTGAAATATGTAACTGGCACATTCTCATTTAAATAAATGAACACACAACTCCTTTTTTCTATTAAATAAAACCTAACATCATAAAAAATATTTAAACATTAGAAAATTACATAATACAAATCAAGTGCTGTTTGTCAAGTTTGAATACAACTGCTACAGTAATTAATAGTCTGAATACAACCACTGCCAAAAACCAAGGTGTCTATTATTGGTCTTAATTTAATAACAGCCCAGTGAAGTCTTAACATTTGTATAAAAAACCAAACAAATTCAGAGTAATATCTTAATTACTTTTAAAATAACATTTGTATATTTAGAATATCAATAACATTTAAAAATTACAAAAACATCTCAAAATGACAAATTCTCAATAACTACGCTGTTTCCTTTTACATTGGCAAGTGCATTTCATTCTTCGAAAATCTACTTACCAAGTTCTTTTTTTCAATATCTGCAATGCCCCCCCCCCCCACCTCCTGCTTCAGTCACCTGCCTCTTCAGCTCTTGGATGGATTGTATCATCACATCTTGGCTTGCCTTTTATGTGTGACTAGTAATGTTTATTCCTGCAAAAGTCATAAATATTTGATTTATCAGCCTTTTGTAGGATTCTTTTTTGGCTAATACAATCAATGTAATCTTATATAAGTTTAATATTTATGATTTTATATGATTTTAATTAACTTTATTTGGACTTTATTTTAATTAATTCAATTGCTTTCTTGAATTTTTACTGCACTAGCAACTGTCTGTCTAACTCTTCTTATAAGATGGGAAAAGAATATTTTACCTCATTTTTTCATAGTTAAATATGCATTATTTAAATGAATTTTAAAAAATATTTTTACATGGTTTGGCTGCAACACTTAGCTGCCTTACTCTTACTTTTATGATTGGAAAAGAATAGTTTATTTACCTCAATAGTGTTTTTCATACATGCATTATTTCAATCAGTCTTGATTGAAATTGATGTAATACATTTTTTTCATTTGAAATTTATTAAAAGTTAAACCAAATATCATACTCTAAAATGCGATCCAAATAAGCCTTTTTCTGTGTAACAATAGTTACCAACTGTCTCGCATTTCAAAGTGATTTTGGATGAAACACACATTTTGCAGAAACACATGCGTAATCTTAAATTTGTTACGCATTTAGCACAAGTCTGTGTGATAACGAATTATCACAAATTCAGGGCAAAATGTATTTAAAATTAGAAGAAATTGGTTTTATTAATAAAAATGGTCATGCAGTAGCTTGAGTCATTAGAGAGCTTTCGTTATCCTGTTTGAGAAATTCACTGAGGTAATTTCTCTTTCCCAACCAAAACAACCCAACCAACCACACACTTAGAGTAGAATCTACACTGTAAAAACAACATGGAGGATTTAAACACAAAGCTTGAAGCAATGTTGTCCCATTTTCTTGCATCAAAAACCATCAAACGTTTCAAACTACACGGAGCTATGTTAAATGCAAAATTACTGTGAAATAATAAACAATAACGACAAACTTATTTGCACAGTAGGAATAAGACGTTATTTCACACAGTACAGTGTGAATAGTATCTTCCATAATGTTATAAACGAATGTAGGTAAGAATGGCCCCGGAAAAAATGGCCCCAGAAAAAATGGCCCCGGAAAAAATGGCCCCAAAAAAAATGCATATAATGACTCAAGAAAATCAGTTTTAATTCAGAATTTGATTATTGGGGCCATTTTTACCTACCTGTCTTATGGGGCCATTTTTACCGGGGCCATTTTTTCCGGGGCCATTATATCCGGGGCCATTTTTTCCGGGGCCATTTTTTCCGGGGCCATTCTTACCGTACACCGTTATAAACTGGTCTCTCTACTACCTTTTGCATTCAATACTAATTAATTTATTGTAAGAATGTATTTGACTTGATCTGCGTTATATATTGGAAAATTTCAACCTACAGTATTTCCTCCTTTTTAAGTGCCAAGCTTGTCATTTTTTTTTAAAACTTTGTTCAATTGTTGAACATTTCTTATCGTTGGGAGATCAGCATACTTAGACAAAATTTATAATTTATGAATACACAAAAAAAAGCTTCACTGACTTTAGGTTGTGCTGCTTTTGTGTGCAATTGTTGTCATTATCATTTGTTAGTTACTGACCCGTACCAACTGTAATCTTTAGGTAGTACAGTATTTGGTATTTGCATTATCAATATATGACAAAATCATATGTAAAATGCCACCACCCACAAACTGTATAGGTAGTAATGTAGATATGTTTTTGCTTTAGTTTATTAAGTCAAAAAATTACCTATAAGGCCCTTAGAAGGTTAAAAGGAGGTCATTCCTCGTATGTTTATGGTTTAACGTCTATCTTATACAACCAACGACAGTTACAGTAGTCCCAGATTTCGTGTAAAAAGAAATTATTCCAATACAATAATAACCAAATGCAAAAAAAAAGAAAATTATCAATGTTACAATTAATATACGGATTACACATTACTGCTCCACGACCAACAACACTCAAGCTTGATAGGATTCTAGCTTCAAGTAGTCATTTATATACTGTAATTAGGGAGTCTATAAAACGAAGACTGAAGACCCAAAAAGACAGACCCCTATTTTTTCTCTTTTATAGACACCCCTGTAATTATATTGCTCACATGCTTTTAATGTCATTGTGTTGTGAAACATTATTACCTACACAGCTTATGGGTGTTGGCATTTTGCATATGATTTTGTCATATATTGATATGAAAATACCAAATACTACCTAAAGATTACAGTTGGTACGGGTCAGTAACTAACAAATAATAATGAAAACAATTGCACACAAAAGCACTTAGCAGCACAACCTAGTCAGTGAAGCTTTTCTGCTTCACTGATTTTAGGTTGTGCTTCCTTTGTGTTCAATTTTTGTCATTCATTATTTGTTAGTTACTGACCCGTACCAATTGCAATCTTTCTATAGCTTTGGTATTTCCATTATGTGACGAAATCATGCGAAATACCAACGTCCATAAAGTGTTTGTTGAAATAATTTCTAGCAATGTTTTTGCTTATTTTTAAATAGTGTTCTTCAGACAGATTACCTATTTAAAACATTGTGAAAATGAGGTTCAATGCACTTATATGATGGTGGCTCCGATCTCATATAAGGTGCACACAAAATATTAAATATATATTTTAATCGATGAGTGAGGAGGGACTGTTTTTATTTGGCAAGATATTTTAGATCATTGTATAAAAAATGGTTTAATTTTATCTTTTTTATTGGAAATTTTTATTTCAAATTTCGCGAAAATGGTTTATAACATTCCCTGCAAGACTGAAGACCCAAAAAGACAGACCCCTATTTTTTCTCTTTTATAGACACCCCTGTAATTATATTGTTCACATGCTTTTATTATCACTGAGAGATCACTAGCATACTTTGTCAACTATGTTTCAATTCTGCTTTACTGATTTTAGGTTGTGCTTACCTTGTGTTCAATTGTTGTCGTTAATTATTTGTTAGTTACTGACCCATACCAATTGCAACCTTTCTATAGCATTTGGTATATCCAGCACGTGACAAAATCATATGCAAAATACCAACGCCCATAAAGTGTTTGTTGCAATAATCTCTAGAAATGTTTTTGCTTATTTTGAAATAGTGTTCTTCAGACAAAGATTACCCATTTAAAACATTGTGAAAATGAGGTTCTGTGCACTTATATGATGGTGGCTCCTATGAACAGAAACATAATCAGATTAATACTCTTTTTATTTTTTAAATTGTGAGGATGGGAAGTTTTTTTTTTTTTTTGGAACAACAGAATACAGGGCTCGAAATTCACGATAGCAAACTAGCAAATTTGCTAGTAGGTTTGTCATAATTGCTTGGTAAACATTCACAAACCAGCAAATTAAAAAAAATGATTGCTAGTTGGAATACCTATACAAAATATCTTGTAATTAGCCTAGTATTAAACTACAAATAGACTAAACTGATCTACAAAAACTAATACAAATTTTATTAAATTTATTTATTTATTTTTTAATTATTAAAATCGAATAAAAATGCTTATAATCAAAGAACTTAAATAGCAGAAGAATGAGCTGCTCCGCGTATTTGCATTAAAATCGATGGAACATTCGCCCTCCTGCGGTTGCAGTAAAATTTGAACATTTTACTAAGTTGAGAAACTAAAGGAAACAAGCAGCGCCTTTGTTATTTTTATATAGCGCCGCCGTGCGGTTGCAGTAAAATTGCTCTCCGTGTACCCACAATGCCTTTTAAACGGATGTTCCACTATATTGGGAAGATGCTCTATCTTCTGCTATTTATTATCTTTGCTATAATCTACGAAAAACGATCGTTTTTTTCATCTTGAGCACCAGGAACATGATGTGAAGTGCGCCACCAACATTAATTTTTTTAAACCTTGCAACAAGCTAACTAAGCAGTGTGCAGATAAAATCGCTTTCCTCACATGTGTTTGTTGACGGAAGTCACGGGCGATGCGATCGGTAGTAAAGGCGAACGTATAAATTTGGTTCTTTTTAGATAATTATCAATGTTTCAGATATATAATAATAATATATATAACAATAATAATTTACTATGAAGCCAAGACAAATAATAGGTTACAACCTAGGCTTCAATTGGCAGATGTTTTTGGCCTAGCCTGTACTAGAGCCTAGTCTGGCTAGGCCTAGTAGACCTCCTAACCTAGACCTAGTCTAGGCTAGGCCTACTACTGCACCAGTGGCCGCCTACAAAACGTCTAGCCCCCAGCTTTAAAAGACCAAGGCCTATCAAAATAAATATTGTACAAACAAATCTTTTATGTAAAATTGAGTTTCTGTTATGGCCTTTTTCTGTCAAAGATTTGGCTTGCTACCAATGCAGTTTTTGAAATCTCTAGACCTAGCCCCTAGCTAAGCCTGCTTAGGCTAGCTAGCCTAGGCTAGTCTGGCAAAAAAAACCAAAAAAACCTGCCCCTGAAAATTTCTGAGGGTGTGACACTAAACAAGTATATTTTTTTTTATTTTCAAAATAATATGATATAAAATTAATATAAAATAAATTTTATTGTTTATAATTATATTATTTTGAAAAATTCCAATAAGCAGTACATATTTAATATGAAAACAAAATCACAGATACAAAATAAAAATTAATTGAATGATAAACTTAAATTATTTTTAAAAATAAATTAAGTATATAATATCAAATTTTTATTTTGTATCTGTGATTTTTTTTTTTCATATTAAAAATGTTCTGACACTGAAGTGAATATATGTACAAGGTATAGAAATCGATTTCTTATACTCATTTGGCTATTTCTTTGTGATATTTATTGTAATACACTCACCATAACAGAAAATATTATATTAAAACATTTAACACACAAATTTATAGAAGTACATCATTAGTTATTTTCATACAATTTATTTTGAGAAGCTCATTTTGCTAGTTACATTTTTAACAACTAGCACATTTTAGCAAAAAGTAAATTTCTAGACCTGGAATATTGTTTTTTTTTTATATGTATTTTAATCGATGAGTGAGGGACTGTTTTTATTTGGCAAGAAATTTTAGATCATTGTATAAAAACTGGTTTAATTTTACAGGTATTGTTTTTTTAAAGAAAATGTATGTATTTCCAGTCACAAATTTGCATTGTTTTTAATGACTGTTAAAATAAATGAAACTTAAATTTCCGCATCAATTTTTTCCAAGGGAGTGACACAGTAATCTAACATATTTTATGTACCCTAATGAACAGTACAGTAGTCTCAGATTTCAAGTGTTGACAAATTGTTGTAAACACAAAAATAGAGGTTATTCCTAAAGACAGACTAGCTATGAGTTACTAAATAGACGTAGGCCTAAACTACCTTCTAGTCAATTAGAGGCCTACTACCAGACATGGTATAGATAGCAGCGGTGGAGCCAGAAATTTGCTGACATTGGGACAAGGGGTCCGAAGCAAAGCGGACTGGAATAAAAAAAAAAACCTGGTTAAGGTTAATGGGTTAATTTGGTCCTAAGTGTGCTTTTAGACCACAGTAGGAATTGGCAATCAATATAGCATTATTTGGATAGGCAAATTATTTTTGTTTCCCATTTTTGGGTTGTCGGACGACAGGGCCTAGGCAGTGGCGTATCTAAAAGTCTTGAAATGGGGGGAGCTGATGGGGGAACAAAGGTGAAGGGGGCTCGATGATTAACTGAGGGGCGCTAGTTCGCAAAATATGGTGATTTTAGGTGATTTTTATCTATTTGACCGTGATCTTTTTGAAGGAAGCAAGGGGGGGGGAGTAATATTTTTGGTAAGGCATGCGCCCCCACGCCCTCTCCCAGATACGCCACTGGGCCCAGGGGGTCCAGACCTGTCCAACTGGGGTAAATTCTCCTTCCTGGCTGGGGCGGGGGGATCCTGTTAGTAGGATATATTTCAGGTAGAAAGAGGTGAGCAGCGGCACCACCCAGGTTAGCACTGTAAATAGTAAACTGCCTCACCTGTGCCCTGGCCTGAGATCTATGAACCATAGTATTAACAAAAACAAATGCGTACTTACTAGAAAAATGTGTTTATACTATTATGCTGCAGTAACATGATAAAAATAGGACCTTTGATCTCATTTTTAGAATCCCCAATGATTGCTGAGACTACACACACCCTGTAACACAGTCTGTGGGTGTAAACCAAACATTTACTGTCTTTGTAAGCATGCGGGCACTTGTGTTAAAACCAAAGATCTTAGGTGTGGTGGAATCAAAACTTAACCCTCTGGATACCGGATTCTAAGTGCCACCGATTTAAAGGTAATGAATAAATAAGTATTATCAACTGGGAACACTCGCTGATACATATCGTCCAGGACTTCACTACATTAGATTGATTTCTTTGTTTCAAAGATGTGTATTGTAGATGTTTATATGAAAATGAAATAGTTTCTATTTATAGTGTATGATAAAAATATAATTAAATTTGTTTTTGACTATGCTCTTAATGTTACAAATTAAATCTTAGCTTGTTTCCTTAGTTCCTTGATGTGGTAAGCTTTAAATTTAATCTCAAATCAATATCTCAAGCTTTTTTTAAACATTGTTTGCTAGGAGATAGCACTCTTTCTTGACAAAATTATGAAATACGCTTTAGCTGCTTCCCTGCATTTAGTTATGCTTCCTTATGTTCAATAGTCATGTACTATTTGTTAGTTACTGACCCGTATCAAATGTAATAATCTATATTTAGCATTTGGTATTTCCATATCAATGCAAGACAAAATCAATACTGTATGCAAATTGCCAACGCCCATAAACTGTTAAGGCAGTAGATGTTTTTGCTTTGTTTAAAATAGTATGATTCTAAAAATTACCAACGTGCGCTTAACAAGTGAAAAAGAGGTCCATGTTCATACCCATTGCATTTAGCTCTTATGTCCAATCATTAAGCAGATTAAGTTAAAAAAAAAGGTCTGTCATTATAGTTGTTACATATATCTGGAGAAGCAATGGCTGGTTTTTTTAATACTGTAAATATTATTACTTGCACCGCCTACCAATACCACCTCCTGACTATGTAGACTAGCTTAAAGTAAATATTTTTCCATTGTTTATAATAGAGTAATGCATATATGCATTTTTTCTAAAAAAGATTCTTTTTTAGTGAAATTTTGCTGGGAATGGGGCTTTAAATTTATATTTTGTTTAAATATGCCTCTTGATATTACAAATCTCAAGCTTTTTAAAACTTTGTTTAATTATATTGTTCAAACATATTTTTTTGTAACTAGGAATTATGAATAGGCTTAAAGCTTCACTGCACTTCTGTTATGCTTCCTTTGTGTTCAGTTTTTGTTGTTACATTATTTGTTAGTTACTGACCAATTGTACACTATAGGTTAGCATTTGGTATTTCCATATCAATGAGACAAAATCATATGCAAATTGCCAACGCCCAAACTTGTTATTGGCAGTAGATATGTTTTTGTTCAAGTTTAAAATCGTATTATTTAAGAAAATTACCCTAACAAGTGAAAAAAGGTCCATGCTCATTCTTGCATTTAGCTTATTATATGAACAGTGGTCCCAGATTTCAAGTAAAAACAAGAGGTTTTAATTGTCATTCAAAGTTATTAATGTTACATACTTGATTGAGATGCAAATGGCTCTGGCTTTGTTATATTACTGCACCTCCTATATATATATCACTACCACTTCATGACCATGTAGACTAGCTTAAAGTAGGTTTTATAAACCTAGGCCTAGCTAATCAAAATTATTGTAGCCCTACAGTTGCAAAGTTAAATTTCAATCAGGGAGAGGTGACTATCCCCTGGTTCAATGCCAAGGAAAGTAGAGGAGTGTGCCCTGCAGTACTACCATCAGATCTATGGATCACACCACAGATCTCTATGATCACACTCATCTGTCAACAAAAGCATACTTACTATTGATTGATTGTGCGTCTAGTAAGCCTAAATAATAAGCTGCAGTAACTTCATAAAGCTTACCTAGTAGGACGTATACTAAATCTGTTTTCTTAGCATCAGCTGCATCAACTGGCAGGCCTGGATTATTGGAACTTCAGAACACAGACACAAATGTTACTGTTCAAAAATCAAAGATCGACAATGGGGTGTTTGTCTTGATGCTGGTCTACAATAGGTTTCTCCTGCAGTGTCTTTGTATCAGCTTTTGTGTATTATGAATTAGAAACTGGGTGTAGGCTCATTTTGCAACACAGAAGTAAAATAAATTAAGTCCCAAACGCGCTGCAGTGTAATGACCTTCAGTGATGACTCATCAAATAGTGAAATAGTGGTAATTAATAATAACTACAACTAGATTTGAACTTGTCACTGAGGACGAGTTTGGTGATCCGCCGTACTTTGACCCTCACGAAGCAAGTGCGGTGCTGATTGAAAATTATTATATGCTAAAACATGCTCTATTTAGTTCTTAAAAAGAGTAATTTTGAGCATTTTAATGACTTACGAATGTGTACACATACGTCTTAACGTCTGTGCGCACGGTAATGATACTAATACAGTGTCACAAACCCAAAACATGTAATCGAAACGTAATTTCCAGCTTCAGTACGTGCTGTGGGCGTGGAAATGAGCGTACGGCGCGTAAATTATGGAAAGATTTGGAATACTGAAAATGACCTAAAACGTGCTTTATATTATCTGAAAAGTGATATTAACAATTTTAAATTTTAACCCACAAGTACGAATACCTTATACGACGTGCCCGAGGACGGTAATGGCACATGAATTTAAACCTTGTCAAGTTTAATTTAAAACCCCCTGTTGGTTGGTAATGCAACACAAATTTTTCCTTTACAGTATACGAACTATCGGTCTGATAGCGTCGAAATACAGTTTGCCACCCTCTATTTTAAAATTATTTACATCTTTTAAGAAAGAAAGATGAAAAGGCTCCAAAAAAGCATTCTTTTTTACTATGATGACGTCATCAAAATGAAAAACTAGATTTGAATTCGCCACTGAGGACGAGTTAGGTGATCCGCCGCAATTTGACCCTCGAGGAAGTGTGTGCGGTGCTGATTGAACAATATTTAAATGCTGAAAATGGCTTAAATATACGTTATTTCAGCTTTTTTTAAAAAGAATTTGGAACACTTTAAAATATATACTCATGTGTACGCGCACGTCATGACACACATGCGCATGTTAATGTCACAGAATGTTGTCTCCTGATAAGAGATAGAGATATATATGTATCAACTTTCATTGACAAAGGCCTGCTGGTGAGGGAGTAATTATCATTCATAATATTTATCATATATAATTTTTTTTTTATAATTCAGATGGCAATATGGTGACGTCACAATGTCCGATCAGCTATTATGATATATAAAATCATATCTACAACTCATGTGCTTTTAGAATATGTAATAAAAATAGGGGGGTCACCTTTCATCCTAAGGAGCTATAACTAATTAAAACCAGAGCCTTGCAGGCGTCAACGTTCCTATGCATGATACACGACTTTTAGAAGTATATATACGTGTATATATATATATATATATATATATGTATGTATATATACATATATGTATATATATACGTATATATATACACATATACGTATATATATATTCATATATATATACATATATATATAGTTATACATATATATATATATTTATATATATATACATACATATATATTGATATATATATATACATATACGTATATATATATACATATGTATATATATATATGTTTATGTGTGTGTATATATACTTATATATAAGTGTACATTATATATACGTATATAAGAATATAAGTGTATATATATAAGTATATATATAGGCCTATATAAGTATATATGTAAGTATGTGTATATATGTATATATATATAAGTATGTATATATAAATATATATACGTATATATAAGT
>NW_022732572.1:743642-747083 GCF_011630105.1 Anneissia japonica
TGCGCATTTGCATAAATGTCTACACACACACATACACACTACACACAATAAAAAACATAGGAAATAGCAAGAGTGATTACAATAGTTCCTATTGCATTACATGCATAGGAACTAAAAAGGCATGATATTAAGCACATTTTAATTTTTTTTTTAAATCACATGTTTACTGATTTTAGGTTAAAAAAAGGTGGTATAGCCGTATTAGTCAGTGTATACTAATGAAACAAATGAGAAGGTAGCACTTTTTTGACTAACGATGAATTTTATTTTACAAGCTTTCGCCCCAGTTAATGGGGCTTCATCAGGTGAGTGAAGTCTAACACAAGATACAGTCATATACATGGACATCACAAAATGATATGATTGGATAAAAGAAAAAAAATATATGATAAACAATATATCTTGATTGGATACAAGGAAGAAAATATTTCTAGTTGGCAATAGATGCTAAGTTCTAGCTGGAACAATGAAGGTGTAAAAAGGTGTTAAGCACCGTAGCTTCATAATGGTTTATGGATAAATCGTATAGATAGCTCTTGTAAATATAAGAAAATAAACATAAAAATAAACATGCTGTAAAATGTAAAACGGAGTCTATCCGTAGAATATAATATATGTGGAATATCTATAAGGCCTATAAGTCTAATAAATGCGGCATATAAGGTGCACACAAAAACATTATTAGATTATTATTCTTTTTGTTTTTTAATTGGTGAGGATGGGAAGTTTTGTTTTGTTTTTTTTTTTTTTTTTGGAACAACAGAATATTGCCTTTTTAAAATTTTAATCGATGAGTGAGAGACTGTTTTTATTTGGCAAGATATTTTAGATCGTTGTATAAAAAATGGTTTAATTTTTTTTGTTTTTTAAAGAAAATGTATGTATTTCCAGTCACAAATTTGCAGTGTTTTTTTATGAAAATGGTCGTGCAGTAACTTGAGTCATTAGAGAGCTTTTGTTATCTTGTTTGAGAAATTCACAGAGGAAATTTCTCTTTCCTAACCAAAACAATCCAACCAACCACGCACTTAGAGTAGAATCTACACTGTAAAAACAACGTGGAGGATTTTAACACAAAGCTCGAAGCGATGTTGTCCAATTTTCTTGCATCAAAAACCATCAAACGTTTCAAACTACACGCAGCTAGGTTAATGCAAAATTACTGTGAAATAATAAACAATAACGACTAACTTCTTGCACAGTAGGAATAAGACGTTATTCGCACAGTACAGCGTGAATAGTCTCTTCCATAATGTTATGAACTGGTCTCTCTACTACCTTTTGCATGCAATACTAATTCATTTATTGTAAGAATGTATTGACTTGACTTGTGTTATATATTAGAATATAACAACTTATTTCCTCCTTTTTAAGTGCCAGCTTGTCATTTATTTTTTTAACTTTGTTCAATTGTTGAACATTTCTTATCACTGGGAGATCAGCATACTTGGACAAAATTTATGAATACACTTCATAAAAAAGCTCCACTGACTTTAGGTTGTGCTGCTTTTGTGTGCAATTGTTGTCATTATCATTTGTTAGTTACTGACCCGTACCAACTGTAATCTTTAGGTAGTATTTGGTATTTTCATATCAATATATGACAAAATCATATGCAAAATGCCACCACCCATAAACTGTAAGGTAATAATGTAGATATGTTTTTGCTTTAGTTTATTAAATCAAAAAAATTACCCATAAGGCCCTTAGAAGGTCATTTCACTTATGTTTATGGTTTATAACTCCTATCTTATACAATCAATGACAGTTTACAGTAGTCTCAGATTTCGTGTAAAAAGAAATTATTTCAATACAAAAAATAACCAAATGCAAATAAAAGAAAATTATCATTATTATTAATACGGATTACACATTAATGCTCCATGACCACCAACAATAAAACTTTATAGGATTCTAGCTTTAAAAGTAGTCATTTATATACTGTAACTATATTGTTTACATGCTTTTATTATCACAGAGATACTATATCATTAGCATACTTTCACTGTGAAGGAAATATATATAAAAAAATAATATATTTCCTCCATGCTTTGACAAATATGTTTCATTTCTGCTTCACTTATTTTAGGTTGTGCTTCCTTTGTGTTTAATTGTTGTCGTTCATTATTTGTTAGTTACTGACCCATACCAATTGCAATCTTTCTATAGTATTTGGTATTTCCATTATGTGACGAAATCATGCAAAATACCAACGCCCATAAAGAGTTTGTTGAAATAATTTCTAGCAATGTTTTTGCTTATTTTTAAATAGTGTTCTTCAGACAGATTACCCATTTAAAACATTGTGAAAATGAGCTTCAATGCCATGGTGGCTCCGATCTCATATAAGGTGCACACAAAAACGTTATTAGATTATTACTCTTTTTATTTTTTAATTGGTGAGGATGGGAAGTTTTTTTTTTTTGTTTTTTTTTGTTTTTTTGGAAGAACAGAATATTGCTTTTTTAAAATATATATATATTTTTTAATCAATGAGTGAGGGACTGTTTTTATTTGGCAAGATATTTTAGATCATTGTATAAAAAATGGTTTAATTTTATTATTTAAAAAAAAAATGTAGGTATTTCCAGTCACAAATTTGCAGTGTTTTTTAAGACTTAAAATAAATGAAAACTAAAATTCCAGCATAAATATTTCCTAAGGGAGTGATAATCTTAACATTTATTTTTCTACCTGCCCTAATGAATAGTAGTCTCAGATTTCAAGTGTTGAAAAAACTGTTGTAAACACAAAAAAGATGATTATTATCTGTATGACATTAGGCTAATAGGTATTCCCATCACATAGGGGAAGGGGCCTATCTTTAGAATAGCTTTGTTAATGCAAAGCACCACCTCTACCATAGGCACCACCACCACAATAGGGTTGGCAATCAAAATAGCATATTTGGAATTTGGATAGGCATTAAATTATTTTTCCCATTTTTGGGTTGCTGGACGACAATGCCCTGTGGGTCCAGCTGCTTCCCCCTCCACCCGGCTGGAGGGGGGGGGGGAGTCCAGTTAGTAGGATATTCCAGGTGATCAGAAAGTTGAGCAGCTGCACAACCCAGGTTTCCTAAAAAGTAAGGAAGAGGTTATTCGCACGGTACCGATTCGCACGGTACCGTGCGAATTAGGAATAAGAACTTATTCGTACGGTATGACAGCCGTTACGTCATGAAACCTTAAATGCTGATTGGCTAGGTCTACCGTGCGAATAAGACTGTTAAGAGCTAATTCACACGGTACCGTGCGAATTGTCGAAACAAATTTATTCGCACGGTAGAATGTTGGATAGATATACTGTATGATAATTATTTCACGGCATACCGTATGAGTTGGGCACAGCACAGACAGTCGATTCGATCATGGAGTTATAACTCCATGATTCGATAACCCTAACTGAAGTGCAATAGGTCCTAGCTTAGCATTGTGTCTG
>NW_022732572.1:747217-751882 GCF_011630105.1 Anneissia japonica
CATTCTTAGGAATGTCTAAATTCATTTAAACTAGCAATTCCGTATTATATTTATAAATCTTTATAACATTATACAAAAATTAGATTTTTCTTAAAAACTGAAATTTTGCCGGGAATGGGGCTTTAAAATATTTAGGTCTTTTGAGACGATACCGTGTTAAATATTGTTAATTTACGATGTACCGTGCTAATTGGGAATAAGAACTTATTGGCAGGGTTAGATTAGACGTCATGAAACGTCAAATGCTGATTGGCTAGGTCTACCGTGCGAATAAGACTCATAAGAGCTTATTCGCACGGTATACCGTGCGAATAACCACTTTCAAAAAGTAAACTGCCTAGCCTGTGCCCTAGCCTAGCCTAAGATGGACCATAATATAACAAAAACAATTGCGTACTTACTAGAAGAATAATGCGTCTATACTATTATGCTGCAGTTACGTGATAAAAATAGGACCTTTGATCTATTTTTTTGAAATCAGCTACACACACCGAGTAATACACAGTCTGTGGGTGTAAACCAAATATTTTCTGTATTTGTAAAAGTTCTTGTGTTGTTAACCAAAGATCTAGGTGTGAACCAAAATTTAATAGTGTGAACTTCCTGGGGAGAGGGGAGAGAGGGCGACACACAAGTAATTCTGAACATCATCATCCTTAACCTCTATGATCCTAGTCACAAAATTCTTATTCTTATTGGAACAAGAAGTGAAAACATCATTAACAATTTATATCACTAGTAATTAAATGGTGATAAAATTTTGCATAATTAAAACAAAAAAAATCTACTTTGAAGCATCTTTTACTTGACAAAGTTCATTTTCTAAAATGTTTATGGACTTATAACGGCTTACCAGATACTTGATGTTTAATAATACTAAGCCTTCCTCCCGCCCGCCCACTGGGCTTCTTTTTGAGGTTCTACGTTAATGTAATAATAGGGCGACAGAATGTTATCAGGGAATCATGTAAAAATATTTATGTTCGTCAATACAATTTAGACTTTTATATAATGAGTTACAGCTTTCCGAAAAATAAATAAATAAATAAAAATAACAACAACCACAACAAAATGTGTACATATTGTCAAAATACGAAGCAAACAAATATAAAAACATAAATCCATTCAGAGTATGCCATAAATCACAATTTCAAACCATTATTAAAAGGTAAAACCTATATTAAGAAATTATTGACAACATGTCGACGGTACAGCGAAGATTTCTCCACGCATGATCAAAACAACTTTAGGTAAATTTTGATATCAAAATAGTTCACCGATATATTAAATTCTGAGAACAAATTAGATCAGTCTAGCATGATGCATCTGATTATTAATGGTATTAAGGTAAGCCTAGCTTATATTGTAATTATTTAGCGATGTATTTTTTACATAAAAAAGCCCTCTCAATTGTATACAAATGTATTACCAACAAGAATAGAATTAAGATCCCCATCACTATAGAAGACAAATACATGAATGAATCTTGCGTTGTTGTCTGTTATGGAAATTCTAAACAGTTTATTGTTGTCTCGATCTCGGACCATGAAGGTATTATAGTAAACTATAATATCTCTATCCTCGGACAAACAATCTCCCATGGAATTTTAGAAGACTGAGAAACAATGCCACTTTTTTATATAGACCCTTCGTTCGTTAAGCCAAAGTAAATTATACTTTAACAATATACTGAATATAAACAAATTAATCAAAATACTTTCAGCAGCTAATCAATTTATTTTACGATAAGAAGTAACTCATATTGTTGTTTTTTTTTCTCTCTTTTGTGGAGGCGTCCCACTTTTATTTGTTCCTTCATTTCTTTGAACATAAATACTGTTTTATTACTATTGACATATTTATCACTTATTCTGAATTAGTACTATTATTATTATTATTATTATTATTATTATTATTATTATTATTATTATTATTATTATTATTATTATTATTACGTTTCTCTCACGTCTGCCACCTGCAGGATTAAACAATCCTTTATAAACCAAGATTTTAGAACACATCTTCCTGTAACCAGAACCCCAGAACTAGCCCTCAACTGCCAAGCTATTCATTTTTGGTTTTACAAGTGGCATTTCCTTTTCTTAAACAATTATTAAATAAATTATATTTACATATACATTATACAATAATACGATAATTTAATTAATCCAGACCTTCCATAAAACAATCAATGCAACAATGCATAATCACCTAATTGTGAAGAAAATGATGATAATATAAATAATAGTAGTAATTCATATTGTTAATTAAAAAAGAAGCAACATAGATTTATATTTACTTACTTGACTTGTGTTCCAGGAGCTACCGGGAACAGAGGCCAAGACATTGCTTGGCCTCTCGCTGAAAACTTCAACTTTGATGTACGGCGCAAATTTAAGCAGGTGGTCAGAACGCTTCTGCGAACGCCGACTTAACATACCGTCTAAAAAAAGCTCTTAACTACAATAGTAATGTGCTAATTTTTGCGAATGACCTCGAGTGTGCTCCTATTTGATATTAGAATAAAAGTACAGTATAAATTCATTGGAATGTTATCAAAGCCTCGTACAATCCGAAAAATGAAGAATATCGACTCTTCCGCCTGCGATAACTTAAGGTGATAAATCCTTTTCGAGATCTTTTTTTAAAATTTGGGTTGGTAAACGGTATTGCATTATTCTAAGGTGGGTCTAACGATAGCTTTGTATAATTTCATTAATTCCTAGTCTTCAAAAATTAGATAGACCGATAACTTTGTATAATTTCATTAATCCTGGCTTCAAAAATTGGACCGGTTGATCATGCCTAATTTCATAATGGTTAACAAAACTTGAATCGAACGTCACCGTCTCCGAAGTCCTTCTCCGATTCAACAACTTCAAGTTCCGCACCATTAATAAAGTATGAAAAATTAATTTCATTTGTTCTGAAATGAATTCCTTTATATTTCCCTCATTAAAGTGTCACTGCCACTTACATGACCAATCAAACAAAGCACGAATATGCCTACAATAAGTGAGAATCGCCAATTGAATCAACAACCCTATAAAGTTTGGTGTCATCCGCAAAGAGCTTATCAGAAACATTTTCATTGATCATTGATAACAAATTGAAAAGGATGGGTCTTAAGATCACGTTAGATTGAAAAGAGAGATGACCATTAACAGAGACACACTGAGTTCGATCTGAAAGATATGCACCAATTCACGACAGAAGCTCATCACTCATCACTTTAACTCACCTCATCTATTATTACTAAATCATTATGTGATATTATAAACGAATCATTAGAAAATTAAATAATCCCTCTAGACTGGAAACTAACACGGACTAGTCCTGTATTCAAAGGTAAAGGTGAAACACAAAATGTAAATAATTATTGCACAAAAATTGTGGAAAATATGTTAAAACCCAAATTGTAATTACTTAAACGAAGCTGAGTTGATAAATATCGATCAACATACCTTTAGCAAACACCACTTCACAGTTACATGCCTACATAATGTTATCGATGACTGGCTCGAATCTATGAATAACAATGAAGTGAGAGCGGCATGCTCTCTCGACTCCACATTGTTTCTCATTTTTATTTACTATATATCTCAATAAATATTCCATGGTAACATCAGTATTTTTGCTGATGATATTATTTTATATGTCTCTAAAAAGACAAATACTGAAGCCAACTCAAAATATGCTTTATAATATTCAACTATGGTCTATTTTCTTTTTCCAAAATGGTACATAGGAAATAAGCTAAAAATTAATGCTGATAAAACTAAACTTTACGTTAAACAGCAACAAGTACAATAGAGCATGACAGTTTAAGTAGGCCCTATCCAAGTCGATCAAACAGAAATTGAACAAATAAAAACAAACATATAAAATATCTAAACATATAAAATATAAAATATCTAGGCATTGAAATTTTATGAACACTTAAAATGGGATTATCACATTCAAAATGTATACAAATCTGTTAGTTATAAAATCCATATGTTAGGTATAAATTGGCAAAACCCCCAGTAAATCTCTATTGGTAAAACTATATACAAATACAATTCAACCATGTATTGATTACTCGATCTCAGTTTGGGGAAATACGTTAAATAAAAATAAAAATATATCAAAACTTCAAAAAAAAGAGCGGCAAGCATAATTTTAAATAATTTCGACTATAAAAATTATCATCATACGGTAAGTAGTTATAAATACTGAGGAAAAAATAAAAGAAATAGAAAAGGCTTTGGAAAAATGGCCAATATGCGAATTAAAATTTAGTAATTTTTGAATATTTGATAAGGTAAAACTTATTTATAGTTACATTACATTACAGTTATTTTTAATTATAATTAGATATTACGTAATATATAGAATTTGACTTATATTTCAAGTCTTATGAAGTGTGCATATTTTACCAATAAGCTGGCGTCTATTGAGTGACCTGCGTAGTCGAGCGAGAGTAAAATATGTTTATTGAAGGAGATGATAGCTGCCCTCTATAATCAGTGAAGACCTCAAACTTTTATGGATTTTTCCCCCATCGATTCTTAAGTTTGAAAACAATTAGATTTTAAGTAGGTTATATTACTTTCTACAACCATGCTCTAGATATACGCTCCCTCATCCAAAACATAACAGAAATAAGACAAGTATATATTATTT
>NW_022732573.1:0-589 GCF_011630105.1 Anneissia japonica
AGTAGACGTCTAGAATTCAAATTCGTTAGATTCGTCGGTGTAAATTTCAAATGCACCTCATTCATCCTTTAAACTCAAGACGCTTTTCAAAACATGTTGCTAATTTAATTACGGAAGAAATTTGTAGAGAATAAAATGTAATTTGTTAGGTTTATTTAGATTTGACTCTAAAATATACCATGAGGGTTTCTTATTTTTTGTTTTGTTTTATAAATTTGTTTAATCAAAAAATTCTTGATTACACCAGCTTGTTACTGTCACGCACTATGAAACTTTGGGCGATCTGACGTCATCACAGCCGAAGCACATGTCTAGTCTGCAAAACACCCCACGAAAATGGACCAATTGGCGGGCAGGCAGAGTTTTTGGGGGCGCGACCTGTTCTGTTTACAACTAGACTGCCGACCAGGGTTGCCATTTGGCCTTTTTGACGGCCAGATTTGAGGAATCTGGCCGTATAAAAATTTGCCTGGCCGTAACGTTTGAAAAGTCACGGCCAAACTATATTTGGCCGAATTTTTGAATTTACATTTTTTTTCAATAAATTCTATATTTGATTCTAATCACAGTGGCGGGTTCAGGGGGGGGG
>NW_022732574.1:0-832 GCF_011630105.1 Anneissia japonica
CAACTGCAATATATGCCTCGGCTAACCAACAACTGCATTATTCAATGGATGTTGCAGGTAACCATCTGCATTATTCAATGGATGCTCCAGATAACCACCCACATGTTACATCAAGCAACTGCTGTATTAACCATCAACTGCATTATTCAATGGATTAATGCATGCCCGATATGGGCCTCTTTATGATTCAATGCTAATATCTAGTCTCAGTTTAAAATGGCTTTTAGACAATGTAAACATGATAAAGAACTCTGTTGTGTTGTGATTCTGTGGCTAAATCTTTGGCTAATGACAATTACCTAAAGTTCTGGGAAAAGGTGAAAAAATTTAACAGTGGCACTCTTAAACGTTCCAAGGTCGTTGAATGAAATTTGTAATATGTTGTCCTATCATGAAACTGTAAAGAATTACATTAATCACTAGGTAAATCAACAAGCTTTGACAATGTCTACACTGAGCACCTTCACATTTTTAGTGCGAGGGTTCACACTTTTTAGTTTATGCTTTTAGCTTAATGCTATGGCATAGTCAATTTACTCCCGAAATGACATAAGGTTCTTGTATTTTAATTAAGATAAAGATATCACTTACAATGTAATTATTGTCCTATTGCTTTAGCCACTGTTGTATCTCAGATATTTAAACTTGTTTATAGAAGTACAGTATCAGGCAACTTTCCTCTGGTGATCAACAGTTTGCTATAGAATCAGGTAACTCCACAGATACATATGTATTTTTGTCTTTCAACAAATTGTTGATTATTATAAGCGAAATTGCAGCCTAGTGTACATGTATTTCAGATGCTAGCATGGCATTTGATCGCAGAAATCAT
>NW_022732575.1:0-978 GCF_011630105.1 Anneissia japonica
TGCTGTGGGAAACAATGGCTGGATCTCATTAGAGATACAAAAATGATAAGCAACAGCTAAAAAGTAAACGTAAGTAACAGCCAGAAATAGAACCAGAGCTTTCAGACAACACTAGTCCTTCCTCAGTGGCGAGTGAGTGAGGGTAGAAAAAACTAGATGGTATAAAGTGAGAATTTCATGCAAGCATGATTGAAAACAATAGGCTGGGTGAGATTAGAATAAACAGCCTAAACAAGTAAACAGGAAGGCCAAACCTAAATTTTAGAGGCAAGCCTCAATAAATAAGCCAAATGATTTATCCAGAATAAATTGAAATGCCATTGGTTTAATTTAGTGTACTGGGAGAACGTTCCTAATATTGAGTCCAAATGGTGTTGTTGTTTTAAGTAAAAGTTCCCAGTGATTCTCTTTATCTTTGCGATTTTTGTCGCTCCAACTGGCATTATGGTCAATTGCAATCACTCTGAAATTTGAAATTGAATGACCATCTAAATTGAAATGTTCTACTGGTTGATCAAGCTTAGATGTTCTGATAGCTGATCTATGTTGTGTCATTCTCATACGGAGAGTGTTTTGTTTCTCCGACATATTGTTTACCACAAATATTACAATATATGAGATAAATGACATTTTTGGTTAGGCAATTAATTGATTGCCTTATCCGAAATATGTGGTTTGTTGGGTTGCTCTTAAATGATTGTGTAGAATCAAGCAAGCAACATGTTTTGCATGATGAACCACAAAGATGACTACGGTTGTCGCAAGAGTTAGTTTGCCTCTTGAATTTAGATCGGACTAATATATCACGAAGGTTAGGTGGTCTGCGATAGGCTATGAACGGTGTATCCGGAAAAACAGACCTAAGACGTTCTGTGGTCTGCAGAATGGACATATGCTTCTGAATTATAGCCCTTAGTGGTGGTAACCTAGGGTGATAGGTAGTGACCAGTAGCACTTGGGTCGATCGTTGACGTGGTT
>NW_022732576.1:0-196 GCF_011630105.1 Anneissia japonica
GTAGCAAACAACAACAAATTCTAAACTATTCAATATTATTACTGTATAGACGAACCTCTCTCCAACATCAAGAAGAACTCCGCATGGGCAACGATCATTCATTTAACCATGTGCTTGTTGCGCAGATGGATTTATGCTTTGCGCTGATTGGCTATGCACGCTCCAAGGTTTTAGCATTGTGAACCAACCGCCACAC
>NW_022732576.1:283-1103 GCF_011630105.1 Anneissia japonica
AGAACGCATAAGATGGGTATAATTTAAACAAATAAAACAACAAACACATTAGACGGACATGAACGAATTTATGAACGATATGACAGACAAGATTTAAAAAAAAAAATAAAATAACGAAAACATAAGACAGACATGAAAAAATTCATTAAGGAACGAACGTATAAGACGGACATGATTCAAACAATAAAACAAAGCCAACATAAGACTGACATTTCTCAAACAAATAACAAACGTATCGGACGGACATAGACAAATGAAGACAGGTGTAAATATGGGTGTGACACAGGATAACATTGACAAAAATAATAATAATAATAATAATAATAATAATAATAATAATGGACGGTTTTACAAATGAACATGTACCGGTACGCATGTAAAATGTGCAAGTTGTGATGATATATCGATTCTGTCTTTATTCATAAATGATGGATACTAATTGAAAGTATCCCTTCTTAATTTTTTTTTTTAAATATTTTATGGTTGGGGGTCATCGACTTCTGTCTTAAATTGTTGAACCTCTGTTTGACAGCTTCATCTCGCCATTTCCTCACTTGCATTCGGTGAATATAATCCACATCCCCTTATCTTCCAGCCACATCAGCAGGTTGTCAGCAGCGTTAAAAGCTGTTGATGCGTTGACTCTTGGGAGGTGACTAACTTCTTGTTCATCATCAGATGAATCGTGCTCCTGCGATGTTTCCACACCAATGATGATTTGATCATCCGTTAGCCACTGATACCCTGGATCGTTAGCGTCTTCAGCCAGCCATTGAACAGGTCCCATCTACTCGCTATCATCGGCTTGGTATCCGAGTTC
>NW_022732577.1:0-850 GCF_011630105.1 Anneissia japonica
TCATGGGGTACTTTTAGGAAAAACTTGGCTCGTGTTCAGGTTTACTATGAGGAACTCAATTTCCAATCAGCAGAACAGATCCCAAAGTATACGGTAAGGATAAATTGGTATACTTTTTATATAAATTGTTTGAGTTGTTTATTTTAATGTCTTCCACACACTAAAGACATAACATCTTTAAAAATCGAGCTACATTAAAAGGAAAAAGTTTCAAAATTACACGTATTTTATGTAGAAATATTTTATATAATCAAATGGTAGAAACAGTGCTTGAATAAAGGAACAATGATATAAAGATCGGAACGAGCATAGCCCATTAATAGAAAAGCTCCCCCTGAAGAAATTGAATTCGGGATCTCTATAGATGCAACAAGAGTGTGATACCATTAGACTACACATTTGCAATCCAGCCAGGACACTTCTGCAAACACCTAATAATTATAATATGCGACCCCCACAGGTGTTACCGAGTGCTCATATCTGTATCTAAAACAGGTTCTACTTGTCATCCACATTATACCAACTCCATTTTTTTGGGGCAAATCTAAATATTGATGTAGTTGTATTCCTTAGTTTTTCTCTCTCTCTCTCCAATCAGATTTCCGGTATCCTCGGAGCGTTTGGTGGACTCCTAGGCTTATACGTTGGAATATCAGTCATTACAATCACCGAAGTCATCGTTCTTTTGATACAGTCCATTGTATATTTTATCAAACGAGCATTCTGTATGAATAAAGTACATCCATTTATCAACAAGTAGAAATTATAATGACAACAAGAACGACGAAGCTACCACAATAAACGAATGATAATTACAAAAATTAATTCTAAACCGTCCATATAGACCGAA
>NW_022732578.1:0-1450 GCF_011630105.1 Anneissia japonica
CTGTTGCCGTTTTGGTACTTATCATTGCCGTTTTGGTTTATTGCCGTTTTGGTTTATTGCCGTTTAGGTCATTGCCGTTTTGACCTGCTCCTAGACCTAGAATAGAAAACAAATATTTAAAATCAAAACTTAGGCCTAGGCCTAGGCCTAAGTTAAAATAAATACCAACCTCTCAGCCGCTTCATTTCCTGTAGATCCTCGTCGTCTTCTGACATTGCTAGTAGATGTATTTTAGGCCTAGGCCCTAGTCCTTCCGTAGTATTATATTAATTTCTTTGTCGAACATACCCTAACTAGGCTAGCCTAGGCCCCTTAGAATTCGATCCAACTCGGCCACAAGTCAACTCGGCCACAGTCAACTCGGCCACAAGTTAACTCGGCCACAGAAGGTTTGGCTACAGTCAACTCGGCCACAAGTCAACTCGGCCACAGGTCAACTCGGCCACAAGTCATTTTAACTGGTACTACAATTTGAAGGCGTAATTCATCAAGTATAAAATACTAATTCTTTAAGTATTACTATACTTAGTGTTATTATTATTGCTGTTATTATTGTTGTCATTGTTGTTATTATTATTGTTGTTTTTATTACCATTAGTTTTAATTTTAATTATTAGTCTTAGCACTAATATTATGTACGGTATTGTTCAAATTTTTGCTGATATTATTATTACAGTACCATATAAATAATAAATAATTATGTATTATTATTATTATTATTATTATTATTATTATTATTATTATTATTATTATTATTATCATTATTATTATTATTATTATTTATTAGTCTTAGTATTATTATTTTAATATTAGTAATTTAAAAAGTTATTTTTATTGGTGTTATTGGTATTTTTCTCATATTATTATTATTATTATTAATAATATTATTATTGTTGTTGTTGTTGTTGTCACCTTTATTATCGATATTATTACCCTATTATTACTAAGTAGGCCTAGTATTATAAGTATCATTATTATTATTATTACTAATTAGTATTACTATTATTATTATTATTTTTTTATTTTATTCAATTTCCATGTGAAAAAACACAAAAATATACATAAAACAACAGTACAATCAGCACCTGAGGGTAGCCATAAGTGGAATCAATTCAAAGAATTGCACTGTCAAGTGGCTTTCCAAACTAAGAGTACTTAAAAAAGTATTAAAATTCAATATAATTGATCACTTTTTTTAGCTCCCTTCTAAATCCTTCGAAGTGGAACAAGGCTTTATTACGAACATCACGAGGAATATGATCCCAAATTCGCGGGAAGTTCACAAACAGGGAATATTTATAAGCATTAGTTCTAGCATAAACATGTTTAAAGGTGAGTGTTTTAGGATATCGGTCATTTATGACAAGGTAATCTAATATATCAAAATCGTTTAGACTATGCAAACATTTTACAACAAAAATTATGCAATGAAATTTCATTCTTAACCATA
>NW_022732579.1:0-1030 GCF_011630105.1 Anneissia japonica
TGTCAATAATTCTTGTTCGTTTATCTCCATCTACATTAGTCTTCTATTTCTATACAGTTTTGGCTCCTTCCAACAACCTATTTAATATTTGACTATTAAAATTATCCCTTAAACTTGCTGGAATAAATGTTTTTTAGATCTTTCAATTTAGTCAATGGGAATCTTGATTGTTAACTTGATTCGGATTTGTCTTCTGTTTTGTCCTGTTTTTCTTTTGGCTTAATCTCAATTCCCCTATTCAATTGTGCTATTACATCCATATGTTTAAAATGCTGTGGTTGTTGGTTGAAAATCTTCAGCAAATCAAATCGCTCCTTATCATGATGGGCATAGTAAAGCTGCATCTGATTGGCTAAGAACTGTGCATCGGTGACACTCTGTCAAGAAAATATTATTTAAATATAGAAATTGTAAGGTAAGATATGGTGAAACATTATACATCCATCACATGGAAATTAAAAGTAGCTTGCTATGATTAGTAAAATCTGCATTTATCTATAATAAAAATGATAAAAAAAGAAAAATATCTTACCATTGCTTTGTTGTCAAATTCACCTTTCATAAGTACAATACCTAGAAGATATTGTAGGAATGATAATCACATATAAATAGAATACATTGTTTATAAACCATATTATTGAGTTTGAAATATCTGAATAAATGTGTGATTTTTTTGTACCCTCATCAGAAAATGCATATATGTACTGTACTATCAAGTCACTCTTTCATCTTTTTTTTCATAGTCCTTGTTTCTGAACCATACATATTGAATTTGAAATGTCTGATCAGCATATTGAGATATTATTTCCAGCATTATAGGCTTTCTGAGCCCATGGACAATTTGATTGATTTGATATTTAGAGTGGCTATAATAGGTTGGTTGTCGGGCAGATTAGGTGGAAGATAAAATATGTATCAATGGTCTTTTGTGATGTCTATACGTGGCAATATACAAATAAAAAATTAAATAACAAATAATCTTCAATATTTAAGAAAAATAATCATCTAAATTTTATTACCTTTAGATTCA
>NW_022732580.1:0-2097 GCF_011630105.1 Anneissia japonica
ATTTTTGTATATAATAGTTTTACTTTGCAGAATTTGGCACCAATCCAATATGCCTTGTCTATATCTTAACTAACTACTTAAGCTCTTAAAAATGAATGGCTTGTAGCCTATTTATATATACTAGCGAAAAGGCCGGCTTCGGCGGCCTTTCGCGAGGCTGTGAGGTAATGTGTCCAGATTATTTGCAGGATGAAAGTTTTAATGAAAGAATGAATGAAATAAGTTTGAAGTCAGGCTCTGAAGGAAAAAAAAAATGTTGATATGTTGTGGACATGAAAAAAACCCAAAAAAGACACACTTTTTTTGTTTTTTAGACGCCCGAAAATAACCTGAGGCGCTTTGGGCGATCAAATTTTTTTTTTTTTTTTTTCCAAAGAGGGGGGAGTATAAAGCAACTCCTTTACTACCCCCCCCCCCACTAAATCTTCCCCTGCTCTAACATGTTAGGGATGGTGGGAGGACCGGATGTCAACGACCATTGCCGACTATGGATCCGCCCAGAAAATAATCATCCTGTGAAGCCCAGTCGGCCAAATGCTGCAAGTATTGGCATAACAGAATATTCTAAAACATAATATTAAATACTGCTTTGTTTTTAACTGTAATTTTAGAAAGACATTTGCAAACAAAAGCCAAATTACTTTTTAAATTAAGAACATGAGCCAATTAATAATAATTTTGTTTATAATGTTAAAGCAGGTAAGATGCTAGGCCTATGCATATTGGTAAAGAATATGGTATAAAATAGATTATACAATACATGATTAAATTAAAATGTTGTGGTGGATGTAGTCTGTAGACATTCCTTATTCGTCACATATTGACTTATTTTAGCGATTAACATGGTCATTTTATAATATATTTTATTCCATTAATATTTTTTAAACATACACCTGTTTGTATCAGCCGCACTCACTTAAGTGGTACGTTCCACTTGCCTTAACATACTGAATACTCTGCTGTGAGGTACTGGGGTGGGTCCAGATATTTTCAGGATGGAGTGCAGAAAGAAGGGAACTCCTGTATAAATAACGTAATTTTTGAATGAATTGGGGAACCGTCTTCTGTGTTGTCACCCTGTTATCTTTCGAGAGACTTAAAGCCAACAATAATATTAGCCTTAAAATTGTTCTCATAAATGACCCCACCCCTAAGGAAAAAAGCTGCTTACTATTTACTTACCATCTGTATATTTTTTTGTCAGCTAAAATTTAAAAGCACTTTTACTTGTTAAGGGTGGTGGGTAGTTAGGGGACGACCATCACCACCTATGAACCCATCCAGGTGTATCATCTAGGTAGGGGTCTGGGATTACACTAGAGTGTAGTCGGATGGTGACCCCTTGATGATTTTGCATTTTTGTTGAGCCAGTTTTATGTTTTACTGTACCTCATTTTTAAAAAATACTTTTTTGTTTTATGTGAAGCGAATAGAAGCTTTTTGCATTACGCACTATATAAATGTATTATTATTATTATTATTGTTAGTATTATTATTATTATCATTTAAATAAAAATTATGTGAAGCCCAGTCGAACTATTAGAAAGACCTTTGCAAATGAATGTCAAATTACCTTTTAAATAAATAAAAACATGAGCTAATAATAATTTTGTTTATAATGTTAAAGCAGCTTAGAGGCACACTTGTAAAGAATATGGTAAAAAATGGATTGTAGAATACATGCTAAAATTTGCTGGATGTAGACATTCCTATATTCGTGTCGTATTGACTTATTTTAGTGGTTAACATGGTGGGGAGTTTATAACATTTTCATTCCATTTAGTGACCATATACGTGCTTGTATCAGCTGCAAATACTGAAGTGGTACGTTCCACATACCTATACTCTGCTGCTCCTTTCGCTGTACTGTATTAACGTAATTTGAATAATGAATTCTCACAAGTGTTACTTTTGTAGCGTGACAATCTTTGTCCAATATTTTGTAGATTCGTAAAATTGTTTTTATGATATTTTAATAGACATAAATAGGAGCTCAAAATATGCCAGTAATAATAAGAAATTTAACAGAATGGTGCTACGATGTGTTTCTTCCAGAGCTGTGCACGCGTCTGGACGGCAAATCGGCACAAAGGCCTT
>NW_022732581.1:0-1109 GCF_011630105.1 Anneissia japonica
AAATTTAGATAAAATTTGAGATTTTAGCATGCCAGTAGTAAACTTGTTTGAAATTGTATTTATGAGGTATTGTGTAAAGATAAATTTGACCGTAACATACCATATTCTTGTTAAAGTAATGTATTCTTTTATTAAATTTCGATTAAGATTAAAGTTGAGATTATTGACATACCATATCCTTGTTAAATTATGCTTTTATTCAATTTAAATTAAGATTAAAGTTGAGATTATTGACCATAACATACCATATTCTTTTAATAATATGCTGTTAGATAAAACTATGATTTAAATTTACCATACAGTAACATACCAGCTTCTTCAACATTAGTTGACTCCATATTTAACTTACTTTAAATTTACCAAATACATTACATGTATTTTGTGTTAATTGACCGTAACATACTATATCCTTTTTAAAGTATGCTTTTATTTAAATAAAAAATAAAGTTGAGACGGCATGTAAGCGATACATTAATCTTGTTAAAAATTGTATTTATGTTGTATTGTGTAAAGACGAAATGTTTGTACCATTCCATATTTATTTGTAGCATTCAAATATTATAAGTATGCTTGCATTGTGAGTTCAAAGTTGAGATTACCGGCCGGCAACATACCATATTCTTTTTAAAGTATGCTTTTATATAAAAATTACCGCACTACAATTTAAATATGTTGTGTTTATTGATCGCAACATACCAAATTCTTCAACATCATTTGGCCCCATATTTAATTTATTTATAATTTAATTTAGAGTATATTTTGTGTTAATCTAAGCTTTATCATAACCTGAAAAAAACTGAGTTTGTATTCCTGATCAATAGCAGATTTTTGTGAGTACAAACATTGTCAATAGTAGTTCACCTTGATGTCGAGACTGAATAAAGTTCTATTTTTAAAAATGTCAGATTGTCTCTTGTTTTACTTTTTAAGCTGTCTAAAGCTATTATATATATGACTGTGAAAATGATGATGAAGATGATGATAAACTAATATTTGAGTGACTGTTTACCCAGGCAATATATTACTAATACATAAACTATGAAACAAATACAGTGGCAACTAGTTCTACAGCATAATTGTGGTGATGACATGTTATTTATTAATATTAT
>NW_022732582.1:0-1126 GCF_011630105.1 Anneissia japonica
TGAAGGTCTTGTGGGGAGCTTGATGATTAGGTAAGGGGGGGGGGGTGTGCTAGCTTGCAAAATAAGGTAATTTCAGGTGATTTTTAACTACTAGAGCATGATTTCTTTGGCGGGGGTGCAGGTATTTTTTTGGAGGGGTATATTTTTCCCGCGCACCCCTAGGTAGTCCACTGATCAAAAAACAGTATCAAATTGTCTTGTTCAAGTTTTTGGTGACAAGAAAGTGCTTGGGCCACCACAGCAGATCCAGGAATTCAAAATACAGATGGTTAGTAAATAACTTATTTGGTTCTTTTATAAATGAGCTACTCAATGTAATAATTAAGTTTTTCTGACCGACTGCATTTCTTTAATATAATTTGGTATCTTCCCATTATATTTTTCAACTAAATAAAAAAAAAAAAATATTAAGTGAGAAGGCCTATGGATGACTTACCTGTATAATGAATTGAATGAAAACAGGAAAAGAAAAAGTATTCTACATTAAGAAATATTTGTATATATTGTTAAAAGCTTTGTAAATTCTTGATGTATAAAAAATAATTAGCAAATGCAATTGCTCCACTGTAAATAAAAGTTTCATCTTTTGAATTTGTATAAAATTCATAATTCTATCATATTTTTTAGACAGTTTTGATCTGGTCATGTGATTTGTGATGAAATACAAATGAGACATTAGTTTGCCACGCCCCTTTCAGGATGACATCTGTCACACCTCGCTTGTCAGCACAATGGTTCCACTGAGAAAGGTCGCTGTTACAATCGGTACCTTCCAATGGTGGACTTGTCTGGATGTTGTTCACGCACCGACGACATTTGAACCTAACAGAAACAAAATTGATATATGCTCATAGCATAAACATTTTGTCATCTCTATTTAAGACCAACATAAGTCATCTTTTATAATTGTCACCGAAACATTAAGACAACCAACCAGTGGTTTTAAGTCAAAAACCATATTTTTTCATGTGGTCTAGCGAAAGTTTTATGATTTTTTTATTGATACTCCCCATGCAAATGTTCAAGAAATATTTTAAAAATTTTGTTATGTTAAGAACTGATGATCAAGCCAATAAAAAAGTCCATACAAAATAAATTTAATGTTGATAAAAACCTAGTGATAGTT
>NW_022732583.1:0-786 GCF_011630105.1 Anneissia japonica
TGTTTTTTTTTGTTCGTTTGTTTTTTTTTTTTATAAATTTATAATCGCATAAAAGTGACACGTCGTCCTCGGAGTTGACTATCACATAGCATAAGTCAGCAAAATGCTGTCGGATGCATTCTGGTATTTTTCTGAGTCTACGCGGTATATCATACTTTCATGGCTTGAATATAGGAATTTATCACGCTCTAGATGAGGTGTACTCGCTTGAGTTAAACGTTTTTTACTTAAGTCCTGTATTCGCTTACGCCTTATACTGATTTCTAGACCTATAGGTTTAACAATTCTTAGTTTATGACTGGCAGACAGACAATGTAGGTAGGCCACACGGCGTTCTAGATTTTTTGTAAAACGGTTTTACAGGGGTTCTACCGCGAAACTTTGTTTACCTGGGTGCCGAGAAAAAAACATAAAATAATTATGATGATGGTGATTATGTTGATGGTGATGATGAGAGGACGATAATAACAATGACGGTGATGATAGTGATAACAATGATAATGATGATATCGATGAAGATGACGAAGATAATGAATATACTGTATAACAGGATGGTGGTATGGTTTGAGTTATGAAACTAATGCATACTGAACTGAAGTGAGCCCAAGCTGGAATCAAGGGGAAGGGCCGACTCCAACCCACAACATTTTAAAAAATAATATAATAATTGAGAAAAAAGTGGTCCGGACGGCCTGTGCGGTTCCGACGGCCCTGATACTTGAAAGCTAGTTTAATTTACAATGTGTGTCTCAGGCTTCTCCACAAACAACATGAACTGTTCAATAT
>NW_022732584.1:0-934 GCF_011630105.1 Anneissia japonica
CTGTACCAGAGGGGAATGAATTCTAGTATACTGATCCCCTTTCCTCAACCCTTAAGAGTTGGTTGGATCTTTTATTTTTTTGGAATTGCTGAAACATCAAGAAAAAGAAGCTCAGATAAAACTGAATTATTATATTTTGTTACTCCATGGTTCAGCGCGCACACACACAGTGGCTACCACCAGATTAGTCCGAGTGTGTTAAGGTCAGAAACATCTTTTCAGAAAGATTGTAAACCTTTTTTATACTTGCATTTCAGCCCTCTAATTAAAACATGTGGAGAGCAGCAAATGGAATAAGTATTACTTTTACAACATTTACTAAAAAATAAAAACTCCTTGACTGTATTACTGCAAATACCTTGTGGCATTGTCTTAACATCAGAGTAACATCCATCCATCTTCAACATGTCCACACCCCATTCAGCAAAGGTTTTGGCATCCACATCTAGATATCCTAAGCTACCAGGATATCCTCCGCATGTTTTGGTACCATAATCATTGTAAATACCCAATTTAAGTCCTCTTGAATGTACCTTTCAAATATAAATATTTATAGAATTGTGTTTCATTATCACTTATTATTTTACAACAATTAATCATTTACTCATTTAAACATTTTTTAATGTAAAATTAAATGAAACTACATACATAATCTGCCAACTTTTTTATCCCAGATGGAAAGCGGTCAGGATCAGCTTGCAATTTACCATTGCTATCTCTCTCCTTCGAAGCCCAACAGTCGTCAATGTTTATGTACTCATAACCAACATCTTTAAAGCCGTCTTCAACCAATCTATCAGCCATGTCCATGAATAGTTTTTCACTGAAAAATAAAAATATAAGAATGGCTAATCTTAGTAAAAGTGAAAATGTAGTCAAAGCATTTGCCATCATCCTTTAGTGAGAGTGACAAAAAAATCAATAATTTTTATAT
>NW_022732585.1:0-681 GCF_011630105.1 Anneissia japonica
ACCTTGAATTTTGAAGAACTTAAAAGTAATTAAAAGACACCTCAGAAGTCGGGAAAACTCATTTCACGGGGGAGAACACCCGCACCCCCCTTTATTTTTGGGATTTATGGATTCATGGAAAAAAATCGTATGCAACTACTCAATTTTTTTTATGTATGTATACACACATAAGGCCTATCTACTGTAATAACAGGGATAAATTTACCTGGCTGTTTTCAAGAGGGGAAAACCTTGAATTTTGAAGAACTTAAAAGTAATTAAAAGACACCTCAGAAGTCGGGAAAACTCATTTCACGCATTCTAGGAATCAAAATATTCAGGGGGGAGAACCCCCGGACCCCCCTTTCGTTTTGGGATTTATGGATTCATGGGAAAAAAAATCGTATGCAACTACTCAATTTTTTTATGTATGTATACACACATAAAGCCTATCTACTGTAATAACAGGGATAAATTTACCTGGCCGTTTTCAAGAGGGGAAAACCTTGAATTTTGAAGAGCTTAAAAGTAATTAAAAGACACCTCAGAAGTCGAGAAAACTCATTTCCCACCTTCTAGGAATCAAAATTTTCCCGGGGGAGGACCCACGGACCACCCTTTTCTTTGGAGCTTATCAATTCATTAAAAAAAGAATAAGTACTGTATGCAACTACTAATTTTTTATTTTTATGTAGGCCTATG
>NW_022732586.1:0-866 GCF_011630105.1 Anneissia japonica
GTGCGGAAAACACTACCGGTGTATGGGACAATTACTGCATCGGCTCCAATGGAGACTATAGCTATGGACTGCACTGTAGTAGAACCATCAAAAGACGGTTTCGAAAACATCTTGGTTCTGACTGACGTGTTTACGAAATATGCGTGGGCAATTCCGACTAGAGATCAGCGTGCTATAACGATCGCCAAGGCCCTAGTGAAGTATGTCTTTACTCCTTATGGATGTCCAATGCGCTTACACTCGGACCAATGCAGAAACTTTGAGGCACAAGTTGTACGAGATCTGTGTAACCTCTACGGCATTAAACGGAGCCACACTACACCTTACCACCCTCAGGAAACGGGCAATGCGAGAGGTTCAACAGGACCCTTCACAACCTCTTGTCTACCCTTTCGGAGGAGGCCAAGCTGAAGTGGCCTGAATACCTTCCTAGCCTGGTGTTTTCATACAACAACACGTCACACTCCAGCACCGGAATTGAACCATTCTTCTTAATGTTTGGAAGAAACGCTTTTCCACCACATGGTTTGGTCTTAGGCGGGGAAGCCAGATCCACTAATGATGGAAGTATAGCAACGTATGTCACTCAAAACCAGTCCCAGCTTAAAATGGCCCGCAGGATAGCGAGTAAACACTTAGCACAGATTGCCAATACTCGTGGACGGTCTCAGAAGGTATTTGAGAAACCCCTCAGCGTGGGGCAGCATGTACTAGTACGCGAGGATTCGAAGGACGATCAAAGATTCAGGACTATTGGGAGAGTGAGCCATATTTAGTGATATACACGAATAAAGCATTTTGTATACGACTGTTCGACTTTTGCATCATATATAAACAAGTAGATCAAAAACATATATATATATATA
>NW_022732587.1:0-586 GCF_011630105.1 Anneissia japonica
GATACATAATATATAAAAATGATTAAATATTAATTTGTAAAATTATGTAAGTTGCTCAGAGAATGTAAATTTATTGGCTTATAGTAAATATTCTGCAAATTGTGTTTTATTCTCAATTCACTTTGTTTCTAGTACAAGCAGGAATACATCTCCCATTGCATGTTAGTCAACAAACTTGTAGTAACAGACAATACTTTGAATGTAGATTATGTGAAAGACTTGATTAAACCATTGCAAGGTACTTCCAGAGTTGTGTGCTAAGAATGCATTTGTTGACAAAAGAGAAATGCATTCATGTCAGCCAATTGCAAGCTAGAGTCGTCTCTTTACCGATCTTGTCCACAGACAAAAGCTAAGCCTTGTTTCACTTATCCCATTCAGAAAGAGACCCGATGTAACGTTTCTCAACAAAATGCCAACAGAAGGTTAATTTGGCCCCTAGCTGTAATAGCAGTTCTTGTTCTCCCTGTGATTAAAGATTATTGTTCGATTATGATAATTCCCCCATCTCCAAATCTTGGGATTAATTTTTTCTTTTGTATATGGCAGAATACAGTTACATTTATTGAATTAATGTTGCATAAAA
>NW_022732588.1:0-523 GCF_011630105.1 Anneissia japonica
GGTTTAAAAGAAAAGAAACAGACACGTGTTTACGGCTTTTATTGCATCCACTCCAGTTGAACAGTTGACGTCATCGTTCCCCAATTGCTTGTAATGTGTATTATGTTGTAAGTGGTGACAAAGAAAAGACACAGACACGTGTTTACGGCTTTTAATACATCCGTTCGAGTTGCACAGAAGACGTCATCGTTCCCCAATTGCTTGTAATGTGTATTATGTTGTAAGTGGTGACAAAGAAAAGACACAGACACGTGTTTACGGCTTTTAATACATCCGTTCGAGTTGCACAGAAGACGTCATCGTACCACAGATCGTCTGTAATGTATATTATGTTGTAAGTGGTGAAAAAGAAAAGACACAGACAGGTGTTTACGGCTTTTATTGCATCCGCTCGAGTTATAACGCCCTCTCGAGTTAACAACGATGACGTCACCAGACTTCGTGTTGATCCGCTCGAATCGTGTTGATCCGCTCGAATTACATCGCCCTCTTGAGTCTGCTCCTATGTCTGCATCTCACGTCC
>NW_022732589.1:0-1043 GCF_011630105.1 Anneissia japonica
GGAGCCATTAGGGATTTGTACAGTTTGCATTGAACATCTTTTGAAAGAATTTGGCTAGTCTTTTTCAGATATCTATTAAATCGCATTCCTGCGCATACGTCCAGAGATGGCATTTCTTTACTGACTTTTCGGCCATCATTTGCAAAATAAGACTTGTTGAAATTGAAGTACACAGATCAGGGAGACTGCATCAATTCTGAATGGTGTTTATGACAGTAACTAAAAAACGCGCTAACCAGTAAGCATGGAAGGTCACTTTGCTTCAATTTGATTGGTGTATTCGTGACCTGTGGCCACCCGCTGTTTAATTGTTTACTGGCTTTAGGCTGGATTAAGAAGTTAGTCGACATAAATTTACTTGACGGGCTTAGTCGAGCTGTGGCCTTCATCTCGCCATACTTGAGCGGTCATACTCAAACTTATGGCGAGATCATCTAGCTCATCCACTAAAATTATCTCGCCATAGTTGGATATGAACGGGGCTATTACTTATCCTTGATAATGTGTTTAATCCAATTAATATAGTGAGATAACGTAACGTTAGTTTATCGAGGGCGGGTTGAGCTAATGGGTACAAATTTGTCTAGTTGTTGTGTTGGAATAGAGACTAGTATGTATGTTTTCAGTAGCCTAAGCAGTATTGTATATTTAGACAAGATGATAGCTGACAAAACATGCTTATTTTTATAGGTGTTCTATTTATCATACCTGCAAATAATAAATATCACAAATTGCAAAGTTTGTACAGAGAAGTATGCTAATCACTCAGGTACAAAACTATGATTGTCACTTCCTGTTACCTAGTAAAGTTCCAAAGTGGATTTGGGTAGATACCAAAATACCAGTTATCAAGGTAAAAACATACTTTACTTCCTTCTCCCAACAAAAATTCTTTCCACCCCCCTCCCCCCACAAATCTTCCACTGAAAATTACTCTTGAGTATTTTATAGCACCTTATTTTGCCAGCTGACATCCCTTCTCCTTATCATCAACCCTCCCCCCCCCCATGCACTTATAGCCCCATTCTCGGCAAAATTTCACT
>NW_022732590.1:0-1147 GCF_011630105.1 Anneissia japonica
CAACTCCAAATATATTGATGATTTTTCGGCGGCCCGCAAGGTATTTAAGGCTACCTCCATGAAAATATTATTCTTATGTCAATAAATTATCAAATGACATGAGAGCTAACCCCAAGCGATTTTGGAGCTGGATTAAACCGTGCTATAAAAATAGAGATAAATCGAATATTATTCGCCATGGGGACATATTTGCATCTACATCAGGGGAGAAAGCTAAGGTTTTTAATGATTATTTTAACTCTGTATTTAAGGTAAATAATTTTAATTCCGTCTATCCCCATCTCCCAGAATATCCTTTCGATAACCTTTCAACATTTCAAATTGATAAAATAAAATTGAGATGCTTCTAAGTCAAATTGAGAAACGAACGTTTAATTTTTAACCATTTAATCCAACACGTCTTACCCGTTCTCTCCCCTGCTCAGCATGGCTTCATACCAAATAGATCATGTACCACCAACCTTGCAACATTAATTTCTTTTGCATATCAAGCATTTGACAATAAAACACAATGTGATGTCACATACACTGATTTTGCAAAGGCCTTTGACACAGTCGACAATAAACTCCTCATTTATAAACTTTCTAAATTTGTTTTACTGGAAATGTTTTAAATCTTTTGCGCAATTACTTATACAATCGAAAACGAAAGGGTCTCAATTGATGGCAGTACATCAGACTGGCTCCCTGTGAGATCAGGTGTCCCGCAGGAAACAATTTTGGGACCTTTATTTGTTACCCTTTTCATAAACGACTTACCTTCGAATTTCAATTCCCATTGTTTACTCTATGCTGATGATTTGAAATTGATTAGATTAATATCCCATATGCACGATTCACGCCTTTTACAAGATGATCTACATAAACTTAATTCATGGTGCAATACTTGGCATATGGAACTTAGTTTAAGTAAATGTAAAGTTTTAAATATTTGTATTAAAAAGAACAACATTTTATTTCCATACATTATTTGTAATCATACTTTAGACAATGTAAATTCTCATTGTGATCTTGGCATAATTATCGACTCTAAGCTTAATATTAACGAACATATTAAACATCATATATTTTAAAGCTAATAGGATGTTAGGACTCGTCAAGCGAAATTGCTGGCATATTAATAATGTAAATACCCATATCTCTCTGT
>NW_022732591.1:0-2095 GCF_011630105.1 Anneissia japonica
AAAAATGATTACAACAGTGAGGGAAATCAGGTTAACATTATGAATGAATATTTATTTATTTATTTATTTTAATTTATTTTGTTTATTAATTTATTTATTTTATTTTATTTTTATTTATTTATTTTTTATTTTCTAATTTCTAAGGCTGTTGTATTTATCGCATACAGCTTAGTATTCTTATTCTCTAAATTTATCTTATAGTAGAGTCTTGTAAGTTGCTGAATTTTTAACATTTTTAAACTCGCAACTGAATTGTGTGTGCTTTTGCATCAGCAAATAAGTTAATAACATGATCAAAGTTAGCAATGTTGTCTGCTTCACCACGCTCAATACTAAGTAGTACTAAAGCAGATACGGTAGTCTCGCTCTTCCTATCGTGGTTCTGAGATATGGCAGGATGAGCTTGAGTCATGTAGTCATTATAGAATAAGGATTAAAAACAAGAGAAAACGATCGAAATCGACTGAAAAGAAATCACATCAACCTATAAAATTGACAATAAAAACAACTACATTCAGATTCTTATTATTAACTGGAAAATATTCATGCCTGACGACATGCGTCAATTTCGTCGTATTTTTCTAAAATGTGCTTAATTTTTTACTCTCATTCTCCCATTTCAGCACCCCCAAACCTTGCGCCCAGGGCACGTGCCCCCCCCCCCTTGATCCCCATAGCTACGCCACTGGGTCTATTTGTAGCAAACTGTGTTTAAAAAAAATATATTTCAGTTTATGTTCAATTAAATTTATGTGGTTCAATTTTATTCAGTGCATTATAGGCTTTTATTATTACATATACTGTATCATAACATAAGTTGTAGGCCTCTATACAAACCTAGGTATGTATGTTTTTTTTTGTTAATAAATAATAATCATTATTTATAATATAGATTTTAATAATCGTAAGGGTCTAAAAATCACCACAAACGACATTTTACATCTTCACGTTAGTCTCTTGCTATTACATTTATGCAGACGCTTTTTGAACAATTTGGCCACTGGGGATTCATTGGATCCCTAAATTGGAATTCGATTTTAGAAAACATTTTCACTCGATTGTCTACGTTCAGCACCAGTTCCCACGATCATTTCAATAAACCCTAATTATATAAGTATTTGAGGCAGGATATTCAAAATATATTTTTTTATATGATAATTGTATGAATTTGATGAATATATATATATATATATATGTGTGTCTGATATATATATATATATATATATATATACATGTGTGTGTGTGGGTGTGTGTGTGTAAAAATAAATGTGTATGGAAATGTGTAAATGTAAAAATAGGCCTAAACAGAATTTATTATATAGGTCATAGGTTTAATTAATATAGTATAGATATATAAATATATATAAATAAATTACAGGTATATAAATATTATATATAGGTTATAATGTATAAAGTACGGTATTAATATAAAAATAAAATTTCTTTACTTAAACCTTTATATCTTCTAGCCTACATGCTTAGCTTAGGAAAAGCCAATTCCGTGTATAATTACCATTGTGATTCAGATAAATAAATATATCTGCTATCGGGCAATTTTCCTTCGCTCATCATTGGCAGGGGCAGATAAAAAGGGGTAAACTTTTACAAACATGTATGTTTTTTTAAAATTTAAAGTTTCATTTAAGACCTCTGAAACTTTAGTTTATCAACCACATCAGAACCATACTGATCATGGTGGTGTTGATTTTAACCACCTAAATCTTAGTAGCCCTTCCTTCCCCTCTAATGAAAAATCATGGATCCGCCCCTGAGTGATCAGAATTTTGAAGAACTAACAGTCGGTAAAACCCGCGGAAATTATATAATTATGACTTTGACTTTATAATAGACCTAAATGCACTTTAAAGTCCAACGTGTGTTTTTGTTTCTTTAAATTCGTTAACTTGCATTGTATGCGTTCGTTCACGGGTAATAAGATTTGCTAACCTACCTGTGGGGCTCTCTCATCTCTTCCGTCAGGAAATTGAGCGCATTCCTGTAAATAAAAATACACAGATTTTGGTCATTCTTTACTGTAGTTTATGATTTAATATATAATATGATATGTACAATATACTAATAAAATCGAAGTTTT
>NW_022732592.1:0-683 GCF_011630105.1 Anneissia japonica
ACAATTTTCTATGTGTTCTTTTTCAGAATCAAAAATGGATACTTCGCAGTTAGAGGAAAGTACTTATAATCACCATTCAGCAACTAAAACTCTTGAAGAATTGAGGAAACAACTAGCAAAAAATAAAGAATTTTTGAATAAAGTCAGCTGTAAGTTATTCTGCCACGTGTTTTCCATAATAAATATACTTGTAAAGTGAAGGTCTTTATGTTAGGATTTAAACATAAATAACAGATTGTTGCTTTGTCTTTTTTTTACAGTACAATCACATCTTTTAAATGTGGATTTGGTAACTCAGTTCAACCCATATACGGTGCAATCACTCAAAGATGTGGAGGAAACCTGCATAAAATGTTCAAGTACCATACATGAACACAAACAAGATGTGAAGACTGCACAAGAAACTGCAATGGAGTAACAAATTCCAAATCAATTACCATTGCTATAGCAGTTAATGTATTTCTATGTTTTCTATCATTTCCAATTCATGAATTTAATATATATTTGTTTAAGCAGCATATAAAATTTATGTTAATTTTGTTTAGCCTAACATAATAAGCAGTTCTGCCAATAATTTAAAAAAATATATTCTCTCGTTTAAAAAGCAAAAGATTTGACAAGTAAATGTTGCAGATTTTTAAAATAAAATTTAGATAACATATAATACTGGGGAGTAATGTGAG
>NW_022732593.1:0-625 GCF_011630105.1 Anneissia japonica
GGTCAGACTTTTTTTCATAAAAACGCCAAAAAAAAGGGAAAATTTTGATTCTTAGATGGCGGAAAATGAGCTTTCCAGACTTCTGAGGTGTCTTTTAATGACTTTTAAGTTCTTCAAAATTCAAGGTTTTCCCCTCTTAAAAATGGTCAGGTAAACTTTCTCATTCTTATTACAGTAAATAGGCCTATTTATATGTGTATACGTACATAAACAAATTTGAGTTGCTTACATGTTCTTTTTTTCCATGAATGGATAAACCCCAAAGAGGAAGGGGGTCCGGGGTTATTACAGTAAATAGGCCTATATGTGTGTATATACACGTACATTTAAAAAAAATGAGTTGCTTACGGCATTCTTTTTTTCCATGAATGGATAAACCCCAAAGAGGAAGGGGGTCCGGGGTTATTACAGTAAATAGGTCTATATGTGTGTATATACACGTACATTTAAAAAAAATGAGTTGCTTACGTATTCTTTTTTCCATGAATGAATAACCCCAAAGAGGAAGAGGGTCCGGGGTTATTACAGTAAATAGGCCTATATGTGTGTATATACACGTTCATTTAAAAAAAATTAGTTGCTTACGGCATTCTTTTTTCCATGAATGGATAACCCCAAAGAGGAA
>NW_022732594.1:0-2531 GCF_011630105.1 Anneissia japonica
TCCAACACAGGAGTGGGTGGATTTTGAATTCCTCCAGAAGTCGAAATTTGTGAAATTTGAATATTGTTACAGTGACTGCATGAAGCTTTCAAAACAATCTGATAGTACTACGTTGAAAACAAACTGAATAAATATACTTGTACAATGGAGCTTTTATTTAGTATCTGTATATACTTGAAGAAGAAATATGTGGTAGACACCATTAAAAATAATAACTGATGCCTAGTTGTTGTTTTCAAGTGCAAGTGGATTTGAATAATTATTCATTCATTAAACAACATTGATTTCCGTAAATTTTAAACAATATTTATAGTAAATCATTATTATAACAAGAATGTATATAAATAAATTAATCATGAAAAACGATTACCTAGGATATTTAATGGCAGATAAAAATATCTTTTCACGTAGGATACTCGCAGAAACAACATAATTTAAATAAAAATATTAAAAAGGCAAATTATACTCCATGCTTAAAATATTGGAACCACGCTTCAAAACTATATTAATGCAAATGCAAGGTCAATTAAGAGACTTGCTATGTACAAAAATAGCAATTGTTTGTATCCACCCTTTAGAATCTGAAACAATCTGATAGTACTACGTTGAAAATAAACTGAATAAATATACTTGTACAATGGAGCTTTTATTTAGTATCTGTATATAATTTATTTATTTATTACACTTCATCACTGCAAAAATACAAGAACAATTCAAAAACAAGACAAAAAGCAGCGAAAAGGAGGGGATGAACAGGTGTCAAACACCTCTATCTACATCCCCCCTTGAACAGATTACAGAACCACACAAAATATACAAGAGAACAGGCGAAAATACAGAACATTAAAATAGTAAAATAGTAAATATACAAAATTAAACATACAGTACAAAATATAGCTTAAATTATTAATTATCATTAATTTTTAATTATGTTTACAAAGAGATAGAATTGTATAATGTACATTAAAATTTATTAATTATTTGTTAATTTAAATGTTTATTTACAAGGGCTAATAAATAAATAGGAAAAAAAAAAAAAGACACTCAGAAGAGTAATAACCAAATATTTTACAAAAATCGAATTAAAATAAGTTTAAACCAGAACATCAAAATATTGCACAAAAAAGTTAAACAGGATGAATACAATTTAAAAAAAAAAAAAAAAATTTCAAAACAAAATTACTCCATAATTAAAAAATTAAATGACAAAGATATTGCATACATTGTAATTCAGAAATTATTTAAAAATACAATTAATGATTGCACAGAAGACTTCAACGTTTCAAATAATCAGGGGGAAATCCATTCCCACACAAATGGCATGACACACACTCAGCAATTTCTGCACAGCGCACAGCGGCAACAAGAGACCCACGTGCAAGTGTCAGCGGGATCAAAATTGTTGATAAATTTGTTGTTATAGAAATTACGGACGTGCCTCTTGGAAAAATGGAATATATGTTGTAGACCTAATATAGTATGGTAGCTGATTCCATATGGGGATAATTCTCTGAAAAAAAGATCGTTTATGGGATTCAGTGTTACACTTAACAGGCACGAGAACATGCTGGTCAGAGGCAGATCTAGTTATTCGACAACCTTCGGTAGGAGAATTAAAGGTGACAAAATCTTCAATGGGTATGTCACAGTAACCATGTATACTCTTGTGAAATAACCTAAGATCAATAATTTCTCTTCTGTAAGACAGGGGTAACAGTTTAAGCTCACTGAGCCTTTGTTTATAGTCAGTATCGGGATAGTTAAGAATAAATTTGGTTCCCCAACGTTGAAGTCTTTCAATCTTAAGCATGATTGCATTTAGAAGTCCCAGTCCAAAGAGAACTACAATATTCAATATCACTCCTGACGAATGCTTTGAATAATGTTAATGCAACATTTTTTGGTGCATTAAATCCTACCCAACGCTTTATCATACCCATTTTCATGTTACATTTTTTAACAATTTTGTGAATATGATCATCCCAACACAGGTTAGATGCTATTTCAACCCCAAGATCCTTAACAGTTTGGGTTCTGTCAAGGATACAGCCATTCATCGTATAAACATATTTTATAGGCTGTCTCTTATACACATCTAGATGTGTATAAGAGACAGATACAGTGCCATGTCACAAGTGGCCGCAGAACAATTTGACATGGGAAGTTTCGAGAAGTTGGATGCGCAGGCTAAGTAAGATTGAAATCAATAAATAACTTTATTACAGTCAATAAGAGGAGTAGGGTGAAGGTTTTTATTGTGATAATGATGATGTCAATATCATGACAGAAGATGAGTGTGGGTTCACTCACGTAACACCAACAGCGCGAGGTTTAAAATCGTTGCAATTACGACTGCTCAAAATATTACTGTATCGCCTACTTATTACCCTAATCCAGAGATGGTATTTTGAGCCTATTTCAGACCAAAAAAAAAATGTCTTTCTATTACTTCGTTAGTGATTCTTCTTCTTTTAAAATATATTGTTAATTTTTTTTTTTTTTTTTTTTTTTTTTGTTCTTTAAAAAAAAAT
>NW_022732594.1:2759-4862 GCF_011630105.1 Anneissia japonica
ATATCCAAGACAGAATTTAGAGTTTTAGTAAAAAATAACAGTGCTGAATTTACATCGATGGCTTGGTAAACTCCACCAAAGTCGGAAACCTGCAAGATAGCTCGTATTCTATCAAAGTTGGCCTTTTTAAAATTAAAGACATATCTATATACATTTTTTTGTCTTTCAATTTTTGTGCGCAAAGAAAATTCAATCAATTTATGATCAGTATGATATGATTCAACAGATTCACAAATATTACTATACCTATCAGGAACAGTTGTGAAGATTAGATCAAGTATATTATCACAATTTGTTCTTGAAGGTATAGAATTTAATTGTGAGAGAAAATTCCTATTAATACAGTCACAAAAGTCTATTTCGGATTGAGAAATATTAGGCAAGTTAGTAAATGAGCAACCCTTGATTGCCGGTAGATTAAAGTCACCCAGTATGTGTATTTGATGGTAGATATTGTGTAGGGTATCCAACGTTGATTCAAAGTTATTTACGAAATTCCTTGTCACACCAGATGGTGAGCGATAACACAAGACCAAAGCCATTTTTTCACATTTGTTTGGCCCGAGTTCAACAACCATAATCTCATCATCAGGTTCATGTTCGAAGCGCCGCATAGACAGTAAAGAATTTCGCACGAAGTAGAGAAGACCACCACCGCGTTTATTAACTCTATCTTTACGATAGAAGTCATATCCAGCTTTTGGAATTTCATTATCACTGATGAGATCGTTGAACCAGGTCTCGGTTACAGCTATACAATCATATCGGCCAGTAGAGGATGAATTGTAGATCACGGAATTTATTTATTCTCTTATTAACTGTCTTGCTACTTCTGGCATTTAAGTACAGAAATTTCAATTTTCCTTGCCCAGATGTGTTGTTGGGTATATTTTCAATGGGGGGAGTGGAGTCAGGGTTGTTGCTTTGTACGCTGTCATCAAGAACTGTACTACTAATAGAAGAGTCAAAAAACGAATCGTTAAACTGGGGTAGTGAACAATGATAGCAATACCAAGAAGCCTCATTATTAGAAAGCTTAGCATACTCCTGCCTATCCATTCCAATGCATTTGATATGATACCATATATCACACAAGTCGCACTGTATACCAGATTGGTTAGACCTCACACATTTACTGCAAGATCCACAGGGGTCCTTAGGTCCAGGGTTGCTTGCTATATCACCACATAATACGAGAATTAATAGAATAATGGCAGCCATCTTGTAGGCAAGTAACTTGGATGGTTGATTGTTCAAAGAATGCCTATTAACATTACTCACTGTGAGTGAAGTACTTGCGTTGCTGTACATCAGTAACTAGATGACCATAAAATGCGTTTAAAGTAATGCTGTCAAAAAGACAGGAGCAAAAACACCCCCAAACAGCCGCTGGCTTTAGGCTTAGGGAGTGGTATTTTTTGCGAGTGACGTCACGGTAATGGCGGGAAGATTAAGTACGTGTCTGTTCAGGCAGCATGTCCAGGCTAGGCCTAGGTTGACAAAATTAGGCCTGTATTGAAAATCACCAGTAAAATCCACAAAAATACAATAAAATCCACTTAAACGAAGACTCAAAAAGGCAAAATAATCACAGTCGTACAACTAACTGGAACAATTTCACATCAAACTCGAAACATAGAATCAAAAAATCAACGGATCAAGAGCTTCAGCAAAACACGTCCGGTCGCATCGGTGCATCTTTTCTTAATGATAATTGAAGAAGAAATATGTGGTAGACACCATTAAAAATAATAACTGATGCCTAGTTGTTGTTGTCAAGTGCAAGTGGATTTGAATAATTATTCATTCATTAAACAACATTGATTTCCGTAAATTTTAAACAATATTTATAGTAAATCATTATTATAACAAGAATGTATATAAATAAATTAATCATGAAAAACGATTAACTAGGATCTTTAATGGCAGATAAAAATATCTTTTCACGTAGGATACTCGCAGAAACAACATAATATAAATAAAAATATTAAAAAGGCAAATTATACTCCATGCTTAAAATATTGGAACCACGCTTCAAAAAAATATTAATGCAAATGCAAGGTCAATTAACAGACTTAGCGTGTCACTTGCTATGTACTAAAA
>NW_022732594.1:6268-20040 GCF_011630105.1 Anneissia japonica
CCCTGGAGCCACCCCTGCCACTGCTTGGTGGTGCAGAATGTCATTGCAGCTGGACCCCCTCCCCAGCATGAAATTAAAATGTATTAAAACAATACAAATATTAAAGATTACGTTAAAACAGTGTTTATTTGATGAAAATCGGTTGAGTATTAGCAAAGTTATGCACGTAATTCATTGGATATCAGCTTCTAAAGATTCAAAAATCAATAATTTATTATCAAGATCTGTATATTAAAAAGAATTTTAATATACTTTTGATAGTGATTGATAGTTTGCAGAAATGTACTTCAATACAGTATATCTTTTTTTAAATGCAAAAACATTACGTTTCGGGTGCTTGTGGGAAATTGCAACAACTGGGAGGGTTTTAACCAGAGCCTGTCACAAATTATTAATATTATGGAAAATTTCTGCAAAATTTATCCTCTGTTATCTACCCCTTAAATAATTTACAACGTTAAGAGGTAACCAGAAATTGGACTTCTGCATGTGAAAAATTATAGTAAATGTAGCTTATGAATAGCAAGTTGTTATATCATTATGATGTGAATATGCGAATATGTCTGGTTGGTGGCTTATGGTCTGGAAGTAGTGATTTCACATGTACTTCCTGGAGAAGAAGTACAGTATGTTAGGGTTAAAATCTACAGTGCCAACCTTAGCTAATGGACACATCTAGCATTGGCCTTAATTCTTTCTACATAATGATTATGTTGTATGGGTAGCACTATATATAATGCCGTTGCTCTTTCTCAAGTTTGTTATATAGATATAAAATAAGTACAAGATTTCTTTCTTTTTTTGCAATATACCGCATACAACTACCGGCCAAAAACAGGCGGTTTGTCTGAAGTGGTCTGTGGTAAGCAAATGATGCAAAAATAAGATTTTGAGAAGAGTGAATTTTAGTGATTTTTTTAAACTGAATAATAGATTCAGGGTTAAGAATGGAAAATGGGGAAAAATTCAAGTGATTTATGGAGACAGTTTTTGGACCTTGAATATATGAGGTTAAATTGGATAATCTCGGGGTACTACTTACGTTCGTATAGATCATATGTTGTTTAGTGCTGAATACGGTCGTTTTAACCCTAATTAGTTTGAATATCCTCCATTGAGTCAAGGATTTCCAGAGTGTGCTACATATTTCTCCACCAAACTGTGTTAATGTCACTCACAGACAATAGTATTTATCATTATAATAACAACAGTTTCAGAATAAATAGGCGAATAGCACATAAAATTGCAATGAAATAAAAAAAAAATAGTGGGAAAACGGGGCGGGCACGTGCCTCCCCCCTTTCCCCTGTGTCGTCCCTCTCCCCTAAGGATCTTCCCAGTTAGGTTGGGCTATCCCTTGTACGTGAAAGTACAGCAATATACAGTAGGTCTAGCCTAGTTGGACATGAGAGAAATGTTTCTCTTGAATGAAGTAGGTAGATGCATGTAAGGCTATGTATCTGTACTACTGACATTAAAAAGAACCCATAGATAAACATTGCCCCGACGTGTTCATGTAAATTTGAGGTATCGATTGGTGGAGCTGGCTTGACCCTAAATTTAAGCTTTTAATTTCGCTATCTATCTTAATGCACTATAGCGACGTTCCGCAAACTATGGTCTGCAGCATAAATTTGGGCCGCGAAACATTTTTGGAGGGCCGCGGAGCTGTCTCGAAATTGAAGAAAAAAAATAAAGAGACGTTTTATCATACAGAAAATAGTTTTTAATAAAGCGAATGCGTCCCTTGCACACGCTGCTAAAGTGCCAGATGATGATGCATGCTATTTGAGTTTTAAGCGGTTTTTGTGTCTATGCCCCCTTGGGAGCTTAATTATCTGTATATTTATTCCTGATAGTATGCAACATTATTTTCTATTATAAATATACATATACCCTATTTAAGCATCAATACCTGTCAAGCACGGATCCAGAGTTTACCCTGGCTTTCGCACAGATGGGTTCCCATATTGGGAGATTCATGAGAAGAGAGCTAGCTTGTTTTGTCGCTGGAAGATAAATTTTAGATATTCGAAAAGTTTTTGTTTTCTAGATTCTTTGAAATACACTTGAGTGGAGTTGAATAGCTGGGTGGTTAAGATGCTTGCCTTCCAATCCCAGGGTCATGGGTTCAATTCCTGTCAGTTGCAGGACTTTTTCTCACGACCACAACAACTCCACTCCCTAAGCCTAATATTGAGATTTAGTTTGTGGAAAGGATCATGTGTGTATGTTTGTCTTGTGTGTCGTGGACTGTTTTATGTGTAGGCCCTACTGGGCCCTCTGGGAGAACAGTAATTTGTTACTGAAGAGGAAACCCAGTATAAATAACAAATAAATAAATAAAACTTTGTGCCTAATTAATAATTATGATGATGAAGAAGATGATGACGATAGGGAGGAAGCTGTGCAAGATTAATTAACAGGCCCTTTTATGTGAAGTGTCAGGTGAGGCCCGTAGCCTAAGTTACGGTTGGGAATTTGGAGACATTATCGTCGTCGTCAAATGTTCAATGCACACAGTCGGACAATAGATGATTTATGATATCTGTTTTGTATAGAAAGTAACCTGAAACCCATAAAACATCAGTTCAGGCATTCTTTTGTCTGTCTGTGGAAAATATAACATATGAATCATACAAAATAAGAAGAATTAAAATAAAATTTAAAATATGTGAAAAACATCTACACTAAATCAAAATGGAATATTCACTGCCTGTTGGATTCCAGTTTTAGTATTGCAGGGGTTCTGCAGGCTTTACAGTACAGTATAACCAATCCACCGTATTTTTGATAGATTGCTGATTAAAATGTAAAATTTAAGAATTTTAATTCAGTACATTCTCAAATGTTATGTAAATCTCATATATCCCAGTCTAATATGACCACAACATGGAAGTCCTCTCCTTTAAACTTCTAACCTACTAAACTTTGCGTATCTCAATATACATATATATTTCCTTAAATCAAGGAAGTCCACTCATTAAATTAGTATATATAGTATAGAGAATTTTGCCTGTCAATCTCAGATATCCAAATTTTAGGAAATTATGTTTTATGCATGCACTGACATGAGAACTTATAACCTAACAAATTTGATATGTAAGTTTTATGTTGTTTGTTGAATAGATTTCTTTAATAATAATATTACAATCTAATATGACCACAACATAAGGAAGTCCACTCTGTAAATGTTTAGCATAATATTCTACAGAGAATTTCGATTGTTTATTAATATCATCATGTTAGATCCAAATCACGTTTTATGCAAGCACCGACGAGGAAAGATTAAACAAAATAATTTCTATATGTACATGTTTTATGTTATGTGTTGATTGGTCTTAGTTAATAATATTACAGTTTAATGGCTTAATGTAATAATATTACAGTTTAATGGTTTACAGTAATATTACAGTTTAATGGCCGCGGAATCCTGAACCCCAACCCGGGGCCCTTGGCGGCCCCCTAGCCCCAATCATCAATGCTTGCGCTTTGCTCGCAACCTGACTATTTCCATTCTCGTGGCTACGGCCCTGCTATGACGTGTGTGGCTGAACCGTGTTTGGTTGAATCAGAGTAGAAAGAAAAACAATCAACAATTGTTTAGGGGGGGGGGGAAACACAAATGTACAGTATTATTTTTTTAATAAAATAATATAATTTGTATACAATAAAATGTTATCACTACGAGAACAGATAATGATGTAAAAATATTTTATATACATGGAGGTTTCATTATCAAAAGTTCTTGCAAAGATTTGGTATGTTGGTCCCTGGCGCGGCTGGGCTGCTGGGCCGCGGTTTGGTGCCTGGAATTGTAAATAGGCCGTGAAGTAAAAAGTTTGCGGAACGCTGCACTATAGCATTGCTGAAGAATAGCCATAATGACCCGATCCATATCGACCAAGATTCTCGAGATAGAGGATAGGCTCTAGCTATGCTAACTAAACCTGAGCCTACTGTACGCCCCTAGGTCTAGGCCTATCTCTCATCGACATCATAGGCTAGGCCTGTGTAGGGATAGCCGATATGATTTAGGCCGAGCTTATACCATTGATTGTGCCCAAGTGTATCTTTTTTTTTTTATCTCATGGATTTCTAACACAATGCAATGGGTACTCCGAAGTGGTACGGGAACATGCTACTCACTCATTTTGTTGACTATGTGAACACTGCGCGGTGATATAATGAAGCTGCGAAACATAGACTGGTTCTTTTACAGTCTGCCACAATCATTTTTAAACCTAAGCACTGCAGTACAGAATAGACTAAGTGGTTTTTGGCTGTTTTTTCGTTGTTATCCAATATCCAGCCTGAGATATGAGCACATTCCTGCCAGCAGTTTTATAGGAGATAGGTGAAGTTAAGAGGAGGCGATTAGTAGAATTAATATATAGATGATAATAATAATAAAAATAATAATAATATTATATTTATATAGCGCATATTTCACATTGGCCCTATGCGCTTTACACAGAAATAATATAGGCCAACCGAGACAATAATAGTAATAGGTTGATTTATAAGGTGCAAATACACAAGGTAAAGGAAAAGCAGAAAACTTGATAGATTCAGAGAATAGAGAAAATAAAATAGAAGACTATCCTAAAATTAACCAAAAAAAGGGAAAACCACATAAACAGACTAGTGCAAGGAACCACAACCATTGCACTGTTTTCTAGGCAATTTGAAACCACTGGTGGTCTGTACTTCCATTAGGTGCTGTAATTGTTTTTTGCATCTAACTAGCCTACCAAAAAACAGAGGTGAGAAACAAGACAGTTCATAGGAGAAAACATGGGATCACAAGGATGCAAAAAGGTTGAGTTTGAAGTTGCTTCTTAAAAGTAGCCAAGGAAGGAGACTCTTGAATATAAACTGGGTGATCATTCCACAGTTTAGAGCGGCAACACAAAAAGACCTTACCCCAAAAATTGTAAAACGGCATTTGGGTGTGAAAAGTGTTTTAAGTAGTTGGCGTTTTCTTTTACATGCCGTAAGTTGCCCAGTGGTGAAGTGTCTTGTATACAAGGAAAAAATCTTCAATGCAATTCTGTTAGTGTGGGTGTGATATGCTGTGATCTAGGAATGAGTTTAACAAGACTCGTAACAAGATTCATAATCCTTACTTGGTAATGATCCTCAGGCACCATTTTAGCTTTTATCGATTATGTATGAAAGGAATTCTTGCATTATGTACCACACGAGTCAGCTGCCTTCCATCCTGTAAATGACCTTACTAAAAAAAAACATAGTACAACTCAGTATAATAATACAGTATTACAATGGCATTGTTATTATTAGCACTGATCACTGCCCTCATCTTAATGTTAAAGGTTACTCATCAACATTACTGTATGTTATGATTCAAATTTTAAAAATGGGTGTTCCTCACTTTGACCAACAAAAAGGTTTAAAACAATTTTTTGATAAACTTTGAATTCATAAAGTTGTCTTTTGCATTTCCATAATTCTACATGGAGACTAGGGCAGTGGTGGACCATCAAGGAAAGCAAGGTATGCAGTGCATACCCTGGCTAAAACAAATAAAAAAAATATGTTAGTACAGTTTCTCCGCTTTATTTAGGATTTCTTAGTCAGGATCTTATACACCCTAATTTTTCGAGTGGAATGCTATTCATTGGAATAGCAAAGTTTTTCAATGTTTGGCCTACTTTGGTACACAGTCGGGCCTAACGCTTTGTACTTAGAATTTCCGCATGGCTGGTCTTTGATATCAGCCAATCACGTATTCAGTGAGTCAATGGAAGTCAGAGCATACTATGGAAGGCAAACGCCGCCAAAAATACAATTACAAACACACAACGTACTAGCACAAACACACAACGTGTTAGCACAAACACGCAACGTACTAACTCAAACACACAACGTAGGCCAACACCGCCAAAAATACATTTACAAACACACAACGTACTAACTCAAGCCCACAACGTACTACGACGCAGGCCACAACCGCCAAAACAGCCATGACAACCTGGGATGGTGCCCACATGTGACCTTCCACAAAATATCATTTACTTTTTAGAAAGCCTTCCTTTTTTATTGGCATTACAAGATTGTTCCTTCATAGATGTACAAATAACCAACCCCACCATGAAGTATTTTCAGTGTCTTATAGAACATGTACAACACTGATGTGCCACAAATTATAAACCTTAAAATGTTTTATTTTATTTTTTGGATCACAGTTGTCCTAGAATGTAATTTGCCTTTGATTTCAAAAGCCTGATAACATCCCTTAATGATGACATTTTAAAGAATAAAGTTGCTGTCATACAAAACCACTGACCTGTATATCATCAGTAACGTTACACTTTGCGCCCAAACTTTTTCAGACGTTGAGGGCGATGCTTGGTTCGCCTCTAATTTTTCTATACTTTTGGAGAGTGTCCAAGGACTTTCGTTAACCCCTCTCTTAAAAATGGACGGTCCCGATTCGTAGTACGTTGTGTGTTGGTGCTAGTACGTTGTATGTTTGAGTTAGTGCGTTGTGTGAATGTAATTGTATTTTTGGCGGTTGTGGCCTGCGTCATAGTACGTTGTGTGCTTGAGTTAGTACGTTGTGTGTTTGTAAATGTATTTTTGGCGGTTGTGGCCTGCATCGTAGTACGTTGTGTGCTTGAGTTAGTACGTTGTGTGTTTGTAAATGTATTTTTCAGACGTACGGTGTTGGCCTACGTTGTGTGTTTGAGTTAGTACGTTGCGTGTTTGTGCTAACACGTTGTGTGTTTGTGCTAGTACGTTGTGTGTTTGTAATTGTATTTTTGGCGGCGTTTGCCTTCCATAGCATACCCTACAACGCTTAAATTTGCTATTGTGACAACCGTGTGGTGGCGTCAGAATAACCAATTTAACACTGGAATGCAAGCAGTGCTTCCAATATGCAAATGCTCTTCTCACAAATCGGGACCTCCACTGCCGATCGGATAATATTATTCTATCTGCAATTGAATTGAAATTTGTTCAAGTACAGGAATAAGAATTCTTTTGAAGAGAAGACAACCATGCCGGTATTAAAAATAACATGCATTGTATTTTGACTATAAAACGCAATCTGATTCTGTATAGTAGCAGGCTTCCGAACTTTTCCTATCACTAGCAGGCCCTAGCATCAGTGGCGGGTCTTGAAATGGAAGGGAGCTGATGGTGTCAGGAAGGTAAAGTGGGGGCTCGGTGATTATGAGGGATAACTCGCAAAATAAGGTGATATGAGGTGATTTTTAATTACTTGAGCATGATTTGTGGGCGGGGGCGCAACTGGGGGATGGGCGAGTATTTTTTAGGGGTAGGGGGGAGGACGTGCAGCCCCTTGTACATCCTAGATATGCCAATATCTAGCATACCCTGCAATTTACCCTACGGTCCACCATTGGACTAGGGTGGCCACTAATAATCTTCTAACATTTTTCAATTTCTGAAGGTTCTTAATATATAATACACCGAATTATTCACCAAAGATAACGTCATCACAATTTCCTTTAGTGGGTATGAAAAAATAAAAACATCGCACGAAGAGCTATGATAATGCTAATGCTAATTGAGTGATGTCGATAGTAGTGTATACTAATTGTTAAAAATGTAATGAAGTTAGCATAGAAGATACTTTGTAGACAATTTATACAAATGATTCATAGATTTGAGATTAAGGTTGATTCGATTTACATTTCCATTCAGAATAACAATATGAAGAGTTTTGAGAGCCCTTCTAGGGGGCCTAGGATTATCGCTTAGGCAAATCACCACATCCAGCGCTGACTAATGGATCGTCATTGATTTTGAGATACACTTCAGACTGTCACTCGGTTTTGTTGCAATTTCTGTATGAAATAATTAAACTTATTGGACAAACTTAAATTGGTGAATTGCAGAATATGTATTTCTTTGACTACTATGATCAATGAGTCAGAAGAATGTTGTTTGTATGAATGTCTAGCCTAGTTCCATTTCTTTCACTGCATTTCAAATCCAATTTTCTGACGTTTGTTAAAGGAATATTTACCAAGGCTTTTCGATAAGTAAGAAAATTACATTCAGCCTTTAAGATGCAAGATTTTGCTGACCTATCTTGAAATGGACAATTTCGTTATCCTTTTCTGAGAGTGCTGTGGGCATCCATTTCTGCAACTACATTACTCGTTTCTGTGAGTAGGTTGTTCATTTGTAACTGTATTTTTGGCGGCGATTGCCTTCCATAGGAGTGATGATCTTTAACATTTCAAACAATGTTCCATCCTAAGTTTCTGAGAGCAAAATTATTTGATGTTATAAAATGAATTTCTTAATAAACTACACTCAATTGAGGAGCAAAAACAACTGTCAGTTGTTTTTGCATGTACCAAATTCCTTGACTACATAAAAAAAGGGTAACAATTGAACACTGTTATCAGCAGCACAGACAAGGCTTTAGCAGTATCTTAAAGAATACAGAAATATCAGTACATCCTAAACAGGGCTTGAAATTTTTTCTTGGTAGCACTGCCAAAATTTTCTGGCACCCCCCAAAAAAAATTTGGTAGCACAAGTAATTTTTTTAGTAGCACATATTTCCCCATCCTTTTCGCATCCGCTAAGATAATAAGCGCTGCGCAATATTTTATTCTTTATATTTCCTAACAAACCCCCACCCACCCACACCTACACTGTCCCCACGGATTATTATGCAAGAAAGAAGACATGAAAGAAAAAGAGAAGAGATTTTTAGAAATTGAAAAAAAAAACAGAAAAATAATAAATAAGAAATAACAAAAGGAAGGAAAGAAAAAAAAATAAAGAAGTAAAATGGTGGAAAGAAAATGACAATGAAAAAACTAAAAGAAAGGTAAGTATCAAAAATGAAATAAGAAAAAGGATGAAACAATATTAAAAAGAAAATAGATATTAAAGGGATAGTAAAGAAAAAAGGTGCAAGGTAAAAAATTCTGGAAGGAAAGGGAAAGTATTTCATGGAAAGTTTCAATTGTTAGGAATATTTCTAAGAAAATTACAAATTTCTGTTAATTATTAACAGATATACACAATATAAAAAATAAAAACACGAGTAATAATGTGCTAGCTAAACCGTCTAGTCAATGGATTGCCAAAATCTGCAGTTATTAAGTGGATTGATATATTAATTTTAAAATTATTAATTATTATTACTGAAACATTAATTATATTTTCTGTACACTTTCATTAAATTTTTAAGTATTTTTCTTTATTTGTGCAGGAAATTTCAAGAAAATAGGTCGGCAGAATCGCATTAACACTGCGAATGCCTAGACATTGGTTACAATAGCCACCGGCCGACTTTACTGCAACATTTGCGCGGAAATTGGCAGACTTATTTTTAATATGCGTGGATGGAATTTTTTCTTTATGAGATAACTCTAAATCAATTTCACATAATAATTTCAACCTAAACAGAGTTCCAGAGTTTTCACCAACATTTCGGGAGTGCTGAGATTCCAGCTCCCCACTTGTCAATAAAGGCCATTTAGGCTTCGTTTTAAGCCCGAAAAATTGGCATCACACAGTCGGCCGGCGACACTTCTTATTTTTGAATGTAGCCTAGAACATTAGGCCTGGGCCTGTACAACTTCAGCAAAGTATCTTATACCTACATATATAACGATCTATAATTTCATTTTCTTGTTCAATGGTTGTTTTTATTGAGAATTATTAAAAAAAAAAAAAAAAAAAAAAAAAAAAAAAATGGAGGAAAAAAAAAAAAAAAAAAAAAAAAAACTGGTACGCCTTCCAACTTTCGAAACTTCAGTATTAATCGCCAGAGAACATCGTCACACTTCTAGTGTTTACAAAGGTTTCGCGGAGTAAAATATCCCAAACATTGCAAGTTGCCCCGAATGATGTAATATCCCAGCATTCTGATTGGTTTACAACTTGCAATGGACTCAATATACCTTACTCGCCAGCCGGTGTAGTCGGGCGCACACATGGTTTGGAATGTTACTCCGCGAAATATAGTTTCGTAATTGGAAGGCCTGCTACCAGTTCGTTCGATGTTGTTTTGTTGTTACTTTTTTGTTGTTGTTGTCAAAACAACATTCCTTGTAGAATTATATATTTTTTATATATCTTATAGATTAAATTAACCAATTAATTCAATAATGCACTTTATTAATTCCACGTTTAAATTGAATCTTTAAATATTCATTTATATACAATTCAATTTTTACATTATCTCAAAACACAATTAAACAATCATTTTGCTTACTTTCTGCTGATACTTCGTTAAGAACGAAATAAATTGTTTGATAGAGGCTCATTACTAGTTGCATGAAATAACTCTGCTTACCGTCTACTACATTCAATGAGAAACGTTCCCAATTCCAGGCTCCTCCTGGTAGACAGGCACCGAGGTTGCCAGACACAAAGTCATTTGACTCTTTGTACACCGCCGATACGAACAAAAGTAGGTCAGAAGCCGACTGGCTCGTTCAGTAAATAAATGGTAGTGAAGGAGTTGCTTTCTATATTATATTATTTCATTTAATTAGGTTTCAAAATTTGCTGTGAGACCTATTTGTTTGTTTGGTTTTTTTGTAAATTTCAAGATGTTGCTCATTGAGATGCATGTTGTTAAACTATAGCTGCTCCGTGAAGTCTGGCTGAGGTTATCATCAAAGAGTATTTTATACCCTTTGTTATCATCAGCCATGTGATTGAAGAAGCGTAATCTTATTTCAAAATGTATGAGGTTTAGGTAATTCGTTTGGTTTTTCAATAAAAGATGTCTGCCTTAATACTGGTAGTACTTTGAATATAATCATCCAGATGATGCCTAATTGTATTTATTTACGACCTATTTAGAGTTAAATTTTGATTATTGCTTGATCTGGGCCGTTTACATCGTATGAGTCAATACTGTATACGATCGTTTGAAATTTCGGTACATAGTCTTTTTATGAACAAATACGTTAAGGAAAAGTTCACAATTACGAGGAGGTACAGGTAAGAGTAGCACTCAATAAAATAGTAAAAAAATCTTGCAATCCGATGATTTTATACCAGTCTCCTTCGCTCTGACGGTGATCGACACGGTTTTATTTTACGACGTCACACTTTAACAGTCTAGGTCATGCTGATTGGTTGATACAGTACATGTAAAATGAATGATAACATGTTTTGCGTACAGCCTGACTGAAAATAATGGGCTGTACAAGTTGTAAATAATTGGGATTTGGAGGGAAACCACCTTCTTCCCGCTTACAAAATCTACTCGCGCTATCAAATGACCTTGTCGCACTGAGCGCGACAAAGTTGAATCCCTTGTCGCACCTTAAAAAATCAGGTCGCAAATGCGACCAAATAACCCTTAATTTCAAGCCCTGCTAAAATACAGGAGAGGAGAGTACATATACTTGTTACTTGTTTGATACTTTTTTAGCACTTATTCTTTGCGATTACAAAGCACTAACATAACCTCCACTGTAATATTTCCATCAAGTAAAGCCTCACCCACTCCCACCCCCCCCCCCACCAAAAAAAACCAACATAGTATCCTTTCATGAGTCATGAAGTAATGATTGGTTAAAAAATAAAAATTAAGTGCAAAAACTACAAACCCAGCCAACCATGTTAAAAGACAAGTAGATGGATGTAGATGGGAAAGTGTTGTCATTGATACACTTAAGGCCAACTGAGACAGCGTCGGCCGACGCAGCCCGACGCAATTTGTTGTCGCGTCGGGTCTGTGTGAGTTGAACGCAGACGCGATGGTGTGCGTCGGGGGCAGTCGCGTAGTAGAATATTAAACGTGTTTAATATTTCTCACGACGGCTTAAGACTGTCCCCGACGATAAATCGGGTCGGGCTGCGTCGGCCGACGCTGTCTGAGTTGGCCTTTACAGAACAGTGGTCTCAGTGACAAGTTTGTATACAAGCTTTACAAGACAATTAATTAAGAATTAAGTCTGGTAGAAGCATTTTTAAGTTTTGGAAAGTGTGAATATCTTTCAAACTGTGCTATATAAATGATGTAATGTATGTATGAAATATCTTTCTTTACTCGACCAGTGTACAGAGAATTGCAATAATCTAACCTGGAAAGTAGCCCCAACGGTAGCATGACAGGTTTCCCCATCAATAAACTTTCTGATTCGCCACTGATTTCTAAGTAACCTGATGGTTAAGAATAGCAGATGAGCAAAATGAAACCTCCGAATTTGTAGACACTGCTAGATGGCTTGATTTCTAATTTTATAACTCCATGGTGGTACCTGTACCCCTAGTGAAAGATCAATACATTATTCCTGATCAAGAGAAAGGTGGTATTTTAAAGCAAGGACTAGCTTGAGCCTACCGTACACACTAACACCCACTTCTGAATATCGGTAAAAGAGTGGGGAAATTTATGAAGCAAAGAATCAATGCTAGAAAGATTTCAGGGACTAAAAGGAAGATATAGCTGAAGATCATCAGCATTGAAGTGATATAGCTTCCCATAATGTTGCCTAGTGGGCTAATGTACAAACTACAGTACATAAGCAGGGGTCAATGACTTAGCCTTTTGGGGTACACCAGCATTAAGCAAAGGATGTGATGTGCAGAGAATTCACCAGATGGAAACCCTACTACCTTACAACTCAGAAACAATTTAATCCAGTCAAGGGCATATCCTTTGATGCCAAATGCTGTCTCAAGATGATCAAGCAGGACGTTGTGATCCACTATATCACATGCAGCTGAGAGATCATACAGAACAAGCATAAACCTTGGCAATTGTGATAATGTCCTCCTGGTTAATGACCTTTAAGGTGGTACCAAACACAGAACTACCAGGAGACCACTGTGGTGAAACTGTGGGTAGGACTAGGATCTAACTTGTCATCTTTTAGTGATGAATGGTACCTTCTTTGGAAATACCACATTACGAAATGAGGGATGACTAAGTTAAGATTCTACCAATTAGATTAAGTATTTAGTAATTAAGAGTAGAGTAAGGGGAGGAACTAAAACCCAGTATAATAATTAAGATTCCCTCCTTGATGAGTGAGTTAGAATTGTCACTGCTTTATAGAAACAGCTTGTACATATCTGCTCCGCTTGTTAGATTGCGTGAAATCTGAATAAAAGTATAGATTGAACACCGAGAAACCTGAACTTGTGCTTTATATTTGTGTATAGTCTACAGAGGGACTTGAGAATCGGGTTCAACTATACCACATGGTGGCAGCGGTAAAAAGTTACCAATGAATAGCCGAAGTACTGGCTATGGAATTTTGAGCAATTTTTCTTACTTTTTAATTGCCTTTGCAAATCAACACTGCTGAAGCCGACAGACAGGCGCATGTTGAAAGATTGTGATAACCAGAAGAGGAGAACTGAAATTTTTAAATTTCTATCTTCGAGAGTTGGACAACTAAAGGGCTTAGTTTGACAACAGTTTCTTTGCTTTTTAATTTCTTTTGTGAATCAACACTGCTGAAGCCGACATGCGCATGTTAAAAAACGGTTTGTGGAAAACAGAAGACGACGTAATTTCTGTGCATGAATATTGAAGTTTTTTGAAATTTTGTATCTTCGACCATTGGAAGACAACAACACTTTGTTTGACAACATTTGCATTATACTGAAGAGGAAGGTAGGGCACATCTGTTGGTATATGTTATATGAGAACACAACATTTGTAGTTACGATTGTATGACTTTAAATTTTTTGTTTAACTTTGATTGAATTTGATTATTTTATAATATGCCTAATTTACGATCAGCCACTTCTAGTAGCACTGATGAAGGGGCTACAGATAACCC